>NC_139624.1:50993809-51058809 GCF_964638095.1 Poromitra crassiceps
GTTAAAGTGAATGGACTGTATTGAGCCTGAATGTGCTGCGGTGAGTTAAAGTTAATGGACTGTATTGAGCCTGAATGTGCTGCGGTGAGTTAAAGTTAATGGACTGTAGTGAGCCTGAATGTGCTGTGGTGAGTTAAAGTGAATGGACTATATTGAGCCTGAATGTGCTGCGGTGAGTTAAAGTTAATGGACTGTAGTGAGCCTGAATGTGCTGTGGTGAGTTAAAGTCAATGGACTATATTGAGCCTGAATGTGCTGCGGTGAGTTAAAGTGAATGGACTGTAGTGAGCCTGAATGTGCTGTGGTGAGTTAAAGTTAATGGACTGTATTGAGCCTGAATGTGCTGCAGTGAGTTAAAGTTAATGGACTATATTGAGCCTGAATGTGCTGCGGTGATCGAGTTAAAGTTAATGGACTATATTGAGCCTGAATGTGCTGCGGTGATCAAGTTAAAGTTAATGTACTGTATTGAGCCTGAATGTGCTGCGGTGAGTTAAAGTTAATGGACTGTATTGAGCCTGAATGTGCTGCGGTGAGTTAAAGTTAATGGACTATATTGAGCCTGAATGTGCTGCGGCGAGTTAAATTTAATGGACTATATTGAGCCTGAATGTGCTGCGGTGAGTTAAAGTTAATGGACTGTAGTGAGCCTGAATGTGCTGTGGTGACTTAAAGTGAATGGACTATATTGAGCCTGAATGTGCTGCGGTGAGTTAAAGTGAATGGACTATATTGAGCCTGAATGTGCTGCGGTGAGTTAAAGTTAATGGACTATATTGAGCCTGAATGTGCTGCGGTGAGTTAAAGTTAATGGACTGTAGTGAGCCTGAATGTGCTGCGCTGAGATAAAGTTAATGGACTATATTGAGCCTGAATGTGCTGCGGTGAGTTAAAGTGAATGGACTATATTGAGCCTGAATGTGCTGCGGTGAGTTAAAGTTAATGGACTGTAGTGAGCCTGAATGTGCTGTGGTGAGTTAAAGTTAATGGACTATATTGCGCCTGAATGTGCTGCGGTGAGTTAAAGTTAATGGACTGTATTGAGCCTGAATGTGCTGCGGTGAGTTAAAGTTAATGGACTGTATTGAGCCTGAATGTGCTGCGGTGAGTTAAAGTTAATGGACTGTATTGAGCCTGAATGTGCTGCGGTGAGTTAAAGTTAATGGACTATATTGAGCCTGAATGTGCTGCGGTGAGTTAAAGTTAATGGACTGTAGTGAGCCTGAATGTGCTGCGGTGAGTTAAAGTTAATGGACTATATTGAGCCTGAATGTGCTGCGGTGAGTTAAAGTTAATGGACTATATTGAGCCTGAATGTGCTGCGGTGAGTTAAAGTTAATGGACTATATTGAGCCTGAATGTGCTGCGGTGAGTTAAAGTTAATGGACTGTAGTGAGCCTGAATGTGCTGCGGTGAGTTAAAGTTAATGGACTATATTGAGCCTGAATGTGCTGCGGTGAGTTAAAGTGAATGGACTATATTGAGCCTGAATGTGCTGCGGTGAGTTAAAGTTAATGGACTGTAGTGAGCCTGAATGTGCTGCGGTGAGTTAAAGTGAATGGACTATATTGAGCCTGAATGTGCTGCGGTGAGTTAAAGTTAATGGACTATATTGAGCCTGAATGTGCTGCGGTGAGTTAAAGTTAATGGACTATATTGAGCCTGAATGTGCTGCGGTGAGTTAAAGTTAATGGACTATATTGAGCCTGAATGTGCTGCGGTGAGTTAAAGTTAATGGACTATATTGAGCCTGAATGTGCTGCGGTGAGTTAAATTTAATGGACTATATTGAGCCTGAATGTGCTGCGGTGAGTTAAAGTGAATGGACTATATTGAGCCTGAATGTGCTGCGGTGAGTTAAAGTTAATGGACTATATTGAGCCTGAATGTGCTGCGGTGAGTTAAAGTGATATTGAGCCTGAATGTGCTGCGGTGAGTTAAAGTTAATGGACTATATTGAGCCTGAATGTGCTGCGGTGAGTTAAAGTTAATGCACTATATTGAGCCTGAATGTGCTCCGGTGAGTTGTCATGTTTTGTTATCTGCAATATTGATAATAAATGGCTAATGAAGCTCAAAACAATTTGTTTCAGACGTTTTAACTTTTTTTTTAAATTGTGCTCAGTTTTAAGTGTTTTCTGAGTGTTTTCCTACTTCTAAACATAGTCAACTATTCTAAAAACAAAACAAAAAACAAACAAACAAACAAACAAACAAACAATTAGACTAGTCGATAAGGAAATTAGTAGCTTTGGAACATGCCTAATCTGCACTACAGTACCAACACCAAGCTCTAATGTATTCACCGAGCCTCTTGTCCTTTTATTTCTGGAAGACATTGGATGCTCAAGCATTCCCGTCACAGGCGGCGTCCTAATAAACCCCAGCGCTGTGTGCAGGCAGCACACAGAAGTCTCTAATTGGATTGATATATGTGGAGAATTGCTGATGGGGACAAGTTGTATTACTTGAACTTGATTTTAAACTGTGTACCACTTTGAGGGCTTTTATGAGAGCCAAGGAAGACGAGGAGTTACAGTCATCAAGGGCTTTGCGGTGATAGATGAGAGGATGAAAAGGTGGCGTGTTCAGTAGCCTGTACTACGAATGTTGGATAAGAAGATCCAGGATCTGTCCCTTGATCTGGTTTGTCTAAACCAGATCAGCTCGATTGTAGTTAACTTGTACTACGAACCTCGTTTGCCAGTCGTTAACTCGAACCAGGTTTTTCTAATCAAGTTGACTGCGCGTGCACATGAAAATGCCCGTGCACACGAGCTCGTGCCCGCAAAAGAGGCGTGGTTTTTAACAACTAGCCAATCACAATGCAATATGGACCGCTCAGCTCAGAACCGTAGCTTTTACAGCGCCAGACACGCCTATTTCCTCATTCATCAAAGCCATCGACTACTATGTCAGAATCAAAATCCGCATTGGATATTTTTAGTCTGTTCCCGAATGACTGTCTAAAGTTACCACTTTTATTCACATCAGTCATTTATTTGAAGAGCGGTTTCTGCCTCCACGTATCCTACAGCAGCTGAATTCACCCTCTCAATAAACTGCGAGTGGAAGCAATGTGTAGCCTAATGTCTCAGTCCAAAATCCGTAGACCATTTAGGCTCAATGAATAATAATGATGTCATGTTTAGTCGCACTGATTGAATAATTCCTATAGGCTATCAATAAAAAAAAGAATGATAATAAAATTAAAAGAGGCTTCTGAACGACACGGTATGTGCAGGCATAGATTTCATTTATAAAAAATAGCCTATTTTGTGGTCACATATATTGTCAGCAGAGTCACATATCTCCATATTTCATATAATGATGCTGGAAATATGAAGTTCAATCACATCATACAGGCCAAAAGCAACACTTGCAGCTGCAAAATGCAGGAGTAGCCTAGATATGAATCATCTTAATATGGGATTGCCTGTGTGCAGGTGATCCCATATTAAATTGCTTAGATGTAGTAGGCTATTCCAGCATGTAAGCTATGACTATTTCAATTCCAACCCAACGTCAGTCTCAGCTCCATTGCGCACACGGCACCGTGCGCTTTGGAGACGTTTATGTAACCTTTTTATGCCGGTTTAGTGATATTTCTCCACTCACTATTCAGCTGCAATCGATCAGCGGGATCAAACAACGTATCTAGGCTACTTGAGAGCACAAAAATGAATATATAAAAACATATTCCAAAGTGGTATAGGGCTTAATTAAAATAGCCAACAAGTGCAAGGCTTTAGTCCTTGATTAACATTAACATTGATTAACATTACTCATTCAACATTACAATTCGTGCTCCTTCCTAGATGGGAAACTCGTCCAGAAAGGGGTTGGCCATTTTTCCAAACTGCTGATTCGATTGGTTCGTGGGCGGTGTATCTAAGGTCTAATCTTATCCTTGCAACTTAACCTGCTGCGGACCAGGTTAAGTGTGAAGCATAAGTTGCTATGGAAATATATGTCGGTAAGAAGTTAACTTGCTTTGTAGTACGGCTAAACCAGGTTTAAACCTGAAGTTACCTCGCTAAACCACTAATCTTGCTTTGTAGTACAGGCCTCTGGTGTGTGTGTAATGGAATATCCCCACTGCACTCCCTGTCAGCACCCACTTAGACACACACACGCACACACACCTACACACGCACGCACGCAAACACACACACACACACACACACACACACACACACACACACACACACACACACACACACACACAGTTACCGAATAGGTTCCTACGCGTGGGTTTGTATAGTGGAGCACTTGACTGGAGTTTGTTGTCCACTCTGTATTTTTTTAATACTTCATTACAGGCATGTAGGGCCCTATCTTCCCCCTGGCCTTAGGTGCTAAACTGGCGTTAAACGCAAAAAAACACGCTTTGCGCCTGACTCGGGAAGATAGCATCATGTTTTTAGGCCCCCGAAATGCGCTTTACGCTGAAGAGGCGTGGCGCAGTGCCAGAATAAGCCAGAATGGGCGTTTCGGCCTTAAATACCGGCATAACACTCTTCCCCCCTGGCATTAATTTAGCGCTTTTCAAAACCAGGCCTTATTCAGTGCGCCGGGGATATAGGGTTAGTTAACTGTTGAAAATTCGATGTCTGGTTTTGTCACGAGTAGCATACAGCTGAAGTCTCTCTTGCCATCAAGCAGACAGTGACGGAAGCATGTTTCTTTATGTGCGCCAAGGGGAAGATGACGGACTAAATTGGTGGGTACTGCGTGCGTAATTCCGCAGCAGAGATGCAGATTCAGCGCGCCGGCCCCGGGGATGCACTCACTCTCTCTCCCCCCTCTCTCTCTCTCACTCCCTCTCTCCCTCTCTCTCGCATGTCAATTTCTGCCCCTATAGCGTACTGCAAGCATCAGATCTGAAATGTAGGCTACACCACAGAATGACAGAACCATCACTATTTTGGGGAAAAGGCCACTAATTTATAGCCTATGTAGACACTAGGCAGGCACAAAGACCCATGGAAAAAAAGGTTTTTATACCGTAGTTTTGAGCCCCTGTCATTCAGAGGCTGTTGCATCATCCTACCTGTGCAGTGGGGGAGAAGAAAAGGTAGCGAGAGAAAACAATATCATTCTGCCCAAACTTTCACCAATCTAATCTCATCATGACATCCAGGGATAGGCTATATTTTTCTAGCCGATGCGTTTAGAATATTCTTTTTGATCTTGCTATAGTGTAGCGTATTTACATGCTTGCTGTATTTAAACTGCAGTGAGATTTGTTTGAGGAGCATAATAATATGGAATAATATATATGTAGACAGACAGGGATGAAAGAGGGAGGGGGGGAGCTCCGTGGAATTGGAGCTTAAAAGGGAAGATTGTGATTTGTTTACTGCACTTCTCCAATGAGCACGTTGTGAATAATTCTACGCTTAAAAGGCGTGGTTAAGTGGTTAACAGATGGGTTTAGTGCCGAGGGGAAAATATGGACTGCACTTGACCACACCCACAATATGTGCTGCGCCTGGCCTTAAATGCTATTTTAAGGCAAGGGGGAAGATAGGGCCCGTAGTGTATATAGGCCCCAGGGCGCACCTTGACACACCTATGACGATTCCCCCTGCTGTCCCGGTCGTTTCACCACCCATCTGGGGGGGGGACGGGGGGGGGAGCTGGGACCGACCGGGGTTCGAAACGGAAAAAAAACGTTTCGAAAAAGGACTTGCTGTGAGGCAACAGTGCTAACCACTGAGCTGCCGTGCCATAATAAACGACGGACTGATCGACTCCCAACCTAAATGGCCTGGTGTTGAGGGATGTCTCCCACATGGTGAAGTCTACTCAGAAGGCCTGGTGTCGAGGGATGTCTCCCACATGGAGAAGTCTACTCAGAAGGCCTGGTGTTGAGGGGTGTCTCCCACATGGTGAAGTCTACTCAGAGGGCCTGGTGTTGAGGGGTGTCTCCCACATGGTGAAGTCTACTCAGAAGGCCTGGTGTTGAGGGATGTCTCCCACATGGTGAAGTCTACTCAGAAGGCCTGGTGTTGAGAGATGTCTCCCACATGGTGAAGTCTACTCAGAAGGCCTGGTGTTGTGGGATGTCTCCCACATGGTGAAGTCTAGGCCTGGTGTTGAGGGGTGTCTCCCACATGGTGAAGTCTACTCAGAAGGCCTGCGTGGTGTTGAGGGGTGTCTCCCACATGGTGAAGTCTACTCAGAAGGCCTGGTGTTGAGGGGTGTCTCCCACATGGAGTCTACTCAGAAGGCCTGGTGTTGAGAGAAGTCTCCCACATGGTGAAGTATACTCAGAAGGCCTGGTGTTGAGGGGTGTCTCCCACATGGTGAAGTCTACTCAGAAGTAGCGTTGGCACAATGGACGATGGCATCGACCATCGTTGATGGGCCGACCCCCATGTACCTCTTAAGCCCAATTTATGCTTTATCTGCTGACACTTTTGAAACGGTCGCCGTGTATGGGGCTGTTCACACATAAAGTTTACATTTTTGCATGGAAAAAGCGATACCTGGAGCATTTTTTGTAAGGAGAGGGGCTGACTGTGATATTAGGTGACGCTAAGGCTAAGCGAACTTCTAAAGCCTACCTCAGACAGTATCTCCGATGGTTGGATGGATGGCATTAGTGCTTCGGAGCAGACAATAGCAGGGCCGCTGGAAGTCATTTTAAGCAGGGGGTGCTCCAAGGAAGAGACTTTTGGCAGGCACCCGACGAAAAAAATGTGGATGTTATTTAGACGTTTGGATGTTTTTTAGCCATATTTAGAGGAATATCTCATTTTAAATTAACATTAGGATTATACTGCTGTGTATAGTATTTTCTCCTTTTCTCACTCACTTTCATGTCACCACCTTCTCTCCCTTTAGGTCGTTTTACACTACAACAGACAGCAACACAGGCAGAAACACTGAGCTTATTATTATATTTTATTATCTTATTATTATAAACCAAACAATCAAAAATAACATCTCGACCCTCTTTGCTTTGCTCATAAACCCTAAATATCGCAGTTTATAACATATAAAACACATTTTAATCATTGGGACTGCAATTCCAATACAAAACAGGGGGGGCACCTGCAGCACCCCCCCTTCCCGCGGCCCTGGACAATAGTGTTGTGAAACAAGCGAAGGCTCATTTCCAATACATATCCATTGTCCAGTATCATCCATTTTACTTTCTTATCACTGTTACACTAACGTAAATCCACGGATTACAAGGTCCCGTGTTCTGCCAAAAAGTGAAAACTGACCAGTGTGATTAACGTTACAGCTGCAGCTAAATACATGTAGTGATCACCATGAAGCGATTGTCTCCCAAAAAGTGATTCTTTCTCCACATTTCTTGTGACTAACATTATGGAAAACGACAGTGTAGTCAGTAAACTAGTGCAAAGTTTTGAATGAGTTTTATCGGGCGTGCGCTATGAAGAAGTGTGCATCTGTCTCCTTCGAGAGCATATCGCCACTCACCATTTTCGGGATGAGCTGGAAAACCTCTGGTTAAAACTTTCAAAAATAATGTTACTTAAACAAAAGTAAATAACTTATTGTTGTACGTTGGAGGAGAAAAAGGTATTTCAACAAATGAAGCAGCAAACCATGCATCAAAATACTCATGATGTTATATGGCGTGAAACTGTGGCTGTAACGCATTACTCATAATAAATAAGGTTACGTTACAATAAGCGTTTTATTTTGAAAGCAACAAAGTGGATGACATACTTGTACATTCTGGCTGACTTGACGCCCGTGCAGTTCATGCTGCCAGATCCACATGACTATGCGTGCATAGATCTAGACCATTTTTAACTCA
Source organism: Poromitra crassiceps (assembly GCF_964638095.1). NCBI lineage: Eukaryota > Metazoa > Chordata > Actinopteri > Beryciformes > Melamphaidae > Poromitra > Poromitra crassiceps. The sequence goes on from NC_139624.1 coordinate 51,001,611, forward strand.
TTCAGGGCCAGTTTAGGACTGCCAATATTTAGCACAGGCCAAAGATTTTCATAATTGTTGGTCATCTTTCAAGACCCACAGTAAATTATCTATTAGCACCAGAGTGATTTGCAATACCTCAAAATGAAGATGTACGTCTCTGGGTTCACCAGGAAAAAAAAAGTGAGCTTTTAGCATGTTCTGTACTCTACTTATAGCCATTTATATACACCCTGTTTTCCCCCAGAAGGTCTCCCAGAGAAAATAAACAGGAGAAAAGGCAATTTTTGTAAAAGGGCACAATCTCAGGCATAACTCACTCTCAATTCTTTTATTTTGAACTGTATTGACATCAGACATGTAAATATTATTCGTTAGGACACAAATGACAAAAAAAAAAAATATATATATATATATATACACATGAAGTGCTTTTTTTTTTACATTCAACAATACAGTTTACTCGGTGTGAGTGAGTGTGCAGACAGACAGACAGACAGACAGACACACCGACAGACAGACAGACAGACAGACACACACACACACACACACACACACACACACACACACACACACACACGATCCCCCTTTTAGATTTCTAACCCCACATAGGATAAGCAATAACCACGCCCTGTGGCGCTGGGATTGGCCAGGAGCAACACTGGAGGGCACGCAGCCCAGCGATTTCATGAACCAACTGAAGAGCTCTTGAGAAGGACAGCGGGCTGCTGTGACTGCCTTCTGCCCGCTGCTGCCTAGCTGTTCCTGTGTTTATTTTGATTTGTTCTGGTACACCCGTCCTCGTCCATGTCTCCCTGTCATATCCTCTCTGCTATTTGATCGTTCCCGTTTTCCCCTCGGCTATTCAACACGTCCTCACCGCCCTCGCAAACTGATCGATCATTTCCTCATTCCTCCGATGATCAAACACATCTCTTGATTACTTTCTCCCGTTTTCTCCTGGCTGGCACAGAGGAAGGCGACTCCAGCTCGTGCAGCGCGCCGAGGGCGTTTCAATGGCGTTTCTCCTGTCTGCACAAGGAAGCGTTTCTGCTTTTCCTCTTGCTCAATTTCAAAACAACAGCTGCGGTATGTGTTTGATCGCGTGCTGTCGGCTACCCTTTGAAGGCAGGGACCTGTGTCTGTGTCACAGGCTGGGCAAGTGTTTGCTGCAGGCGCTGCACCAATAAAAACAAAAACACGTCAAACACGTCATTGGCGGGGAGGGCTATTTCTGATAACACGTCAAAGACGTCATTGGCGGTGAATGAGTTAAAGGGGTGGGGAGTGCGGCGAGTACCCGAACAGCGGAAACATTACTCGAGTACTGACGTTATGAACGAGTACTCGAGTACCCGACCCGAGTACTCCCGCCCATCCCTATGGTGAAGTCTCCCTTGTCTCAGAAGGCCTGGTGTTGAGGGATGTCTCCCGGATGGTGAAGTCTCCCTTGTCTCAGAAGGCCTGGTGTTGAGGGATGTCTCCCGGATGGTGAAGTCTCCCTTGTCTCAGAAGTCCTGGTGTTGAGGGATGTCTCCCGGATGGTGAAGTCTCCCTTGTCTCAGAAGGCCTGGTGTTGAGGGATGTCTCCCGGATGGTGAAGTCTCCCTTGTCTCAGAAGGCCTGGTGTTGAGGGATGTCTCCCGGATGGTGAAGTCTCCCTTGTCTCAGAAGGCCTGGTGTTGAGGGATGTCTCCCGCATGGTGAAGTCTCTCATGTTCCTAGTTTCTCTGGAGGGACTCGAGACTACAGACTTTGGGCCTCAAGGAGTAGACAGATGCTACCATGGAGGAGTGATGGCTAGTGCTACGCCATCTGCTGGTGGATTCTGGGCTGCGTTTTTTAACTCATTGCCTGCCAGCCACTTCTGGAAAACGGATGCTCCCAGTGCCAGCCCTTTCAGAGCGTTTTCAGTGATTTCTCAAGACCCACAGAATATTGTGTGATATTACTATGTAAACACCGAACACGCCCAAAGAACGATGAGACTCTCTTGTATCATCAGCAAAAAAAAGTTTATTGATATAATTTTCCGTTCTTTAGTTATGAGCAGTAGAAGATAGGTTGCTTTCACCAAAAACAGACGTTTCAAACTAGAAGCTGAGATAATGAGCCTTTTGTGAAATGAAGCATTTCAAGCACATCACTGACTCTGAAGCTAATATTTTCTGATGTAGTGACACCTCAAAAATAATTTTCTTCAATAAAACAGCGAAAACAAAGGAATTTTGATGGCAAAATAATATTTTTTAGCTGCAACCAGCAGCGCTGGCCCCTGCGTGCGCAGACCCTACACCTTCTTGCTGGTCTTGATTTACTGCTGGTGGGCATCAGGTATTCCAGCTTGTGTTTGCCAATCTGTCCATCGAGCCTGCTGTCTGGGTCGGTGTTGTATGGTGCCCTGCGTGCCCCACTCCCCTCAACTGCAAACTCCTCCGTGGGAGTGTCTCTGGTGGCTCTCTGCTGCACGTTTCAAAGTGCGCTGCACCCAGCCTATTTTCACAGTGTTCCGCCATTTTTGTGCGCCGGCTCCCAGCGCTTCCAGCTGAGAATGATTTGGCTTTTCAGAAAGACGCTGGTGTCGGGTGCTCCTTTTCTGGCAACTAATCATGTGGAGGGGCTATCGCAGCGGAGACGGAGGGGCTCAATTGTGGGAGCAGATTGGCTGCTGTTCACAGCTAACGTTACAGCATGCATCGGTTTCCGTTTCCCCAGGCTTCTTCTACTCTTTTTTCTCATCTTTCTCTAATCTGGAGAGCACTGTCGCCACCTAATGGGTCCGTAAAATAGCTTATACACCTTCAAAATCCCCCATACTTTTACAGGAGATGCATCAGGCGTTGATCCACGTCCCACCGTCAAAAAACGCAATTGACGTCTTTAGACGTCATTGGCACTCTACGTTACTATTTGAATTGACGTCTTTAGACGTCATTGGCACTCAATGTGTAGGGGACACGGTGTGCGTATGATCACTGGCGTGTTACAACCTGATATTCCTGACCTCTGTCAGAAGGCCTAAGCAGCTGATTCCGATAAAGAACGACGTCCACGGCTTGTATTGATTCACACTGGTAAAAGTTTACTGAATGGTTGCTTGGGGTTAGCCTAGGTAAACCCAGCCCCCACGTGACCTGCTCTCTCAGTTCCCAGTCACTATGGTCTAGCGAACGGGCCATTCAAATCGATTGCTGGGGCGATTGAAAGACCCACGCAGACCCGCAGCCACCCCGCAGCCAATGAGTGACGGCGTGACTGCCAACATCAGTCCTGCCGTGATCGGCCAATCAGAGAGTGCGTCTTTGTCAATGACGTATAACAGCTGCAGCGGCTAGCCATTAGCTTTTGGTCTTTCCAAAGCATAGCTCCCGAGCTAGCTACTAGCTATGGCTATGAACAGCTACAGCTACGTATTGTTGTGTCGCCGTTAAATGCGCTAATGGAGGACCAGATACGCGAGGCTTCTAATCTGGGAATCAAGGCATTGCAGATCGGTGGGGTGAATGATAAAGACAAGGACATGGACGCTGCAAGCTTGTGTATGCAAGTCCAGAGGCCTTGATGAAGAAAAAGTGGCGAAATATGCTGGCACCGGCTACACGAAAATTAACGTTATTAAATGCTGTAACGTTAACGGTAATTCTCATGTGTATGGTTTATTTAGCCTACTCAATCTCTTCTGAGATTATAACGTTAACCTGTTAGGACGCTGTGAGCTTGTGTATATAAGTCCAGAGAACTTGATGAAAACAAAGTGACAAAATATCCTGGCATCGGGTACACGAAAATTAACGTTATTAAATGCTGTAACGTTAACTGTAATTCTCATGTGTATTGTTTATTTAGCCTACTCAATCTCTCAGCCCATGTTGATGCTGAACCAAATGACCAGTCCGGCTGCAATGGTTGATTTGTGAGGTTAATGGCAGCCAACAGAACTTCATATTGTTTCCATACTGTACTGCATGTTGTACTGTTCATACTCAAATTGTACTTTTTTGAATGGAACTGAATAAAAATGTTTTTGTTTGATACTCTATTCTGTTGTATTGTCATGTGAGAATGAAAACAGCTATATTAATAGTACTTCAAAACAGTGGTTCTCAAAATGTTTCCACATAAGGATCCTTAAACTGAATAATGTGATGCTAGACCTGTGCTTGTTTATTTAGCAAAAAAAGTGTAGTTAAAGTTATACATTCATAACTTGTTCTGCAGTCATCAATCAGACAATTCTCCAAAGCAAGTGTTAACTACATTCAGAGTGAGCCAGTTATAAAAAATATAACATGTAACACATCACAGCAATACTGTAGCCTACAGTCCAGTGGTATGGTGGGCTAATTGTTTGAATTATATCGAAATATATTTGCATGGTGTAGCATGTAATGCAGTCTGTTAAGATACTGTAGCTAGATACTCTGTGACACAGAAAGGCAGACAAGCTAGCAGCAGGGATCTTGTCACACTGATTCCAGATAAACCCGTCTGTCTAGCCAGCTATACAATATTACTGTACCATAATACCACAAGCTAAAGCAGCATATGCCAATGGAAGGCTGGGTAGCATTAGCTAACGTCATCCAGGCTACAGTAATAGGCTATTATAGTTATGAAACGCTGATTCAAACGTTACAATAATAAGACACAATACTGTAGCTAGAGAGAGTAATTTATTTCAGAGCACCAGATATCACCATATTTAATTTCAATAAATATAAAGCATTCATTGATTGAAGCAGAGTGCTGGTCGGTTAAGTTTATCTGTCATGTCAAGCGCGTTACGCTGTCACTTACCTAAATCACGTTAAATCGACGAGAGATATATATAGACCCAGGATTACATATATGTTTCACATAGGGTGGTGTTTTCATTTCGATGTTTTATTTGGTCCAATATTGAAATGTCCTACAATTGCAGGTTGTCTTACCATTACACAAAATTGAGATCTACCTTCATATCTATTTCGGCTCATTTGGTTGCTATTTAGTAGCGAAATGGTGTAGCAATGCATGCTGGGAGGAAGTGAACATTTTTGTTTTGTTTTTTAATAAAAGTAGGCTACTTGTGATATCTCACGTGGTCGATCATCATTGCAAATTTAGCCCAATTTGTACAAATTGCAGATGTGAACAGCTAGGTTTAATGACAAATATGGAATATCACCCAAGGAAATACCACGGTTTAATGCCAACAGATAAACCATACAGATTTGCTGTAATTGTGAACACATAAGGGAGCAAAGACATGGTTTTCAAGTATAACACAATGTACAACTTTTATTCAAAGACAGGATTGAAAAATATAGGTCACTTGTATTCACTTCAGTAATGTCAGGTCTCAGTCGCATTCACGCTAACCTCTTAACGTCTAGCTATAGCTAGGTTACATCTGGATTATGTATAATATACAGTATAATACTACGCTCACTAGGTCATGACATTCACATTAACGCCTCCAAAAATCTACTGTAGCTAGCTAGCGTTAAATAGGTTTATCTGTAACCACGCTGAAATGTGAGGGCATTAACATTAATATTTCAATTAGGTCAAACACACCTTACCGTTATGACTGCGGCCGTTTTTGATTAACATTAGCGTTAAGTCCATGATCAAATCTAGCATTTCGGTATATTCAGTGTGTGTGTGTGAAAAGGATGTTAGCATGCTAGCATTATTAGCACAGAATGTATACAGTCCATGGTACAACGTTAGGCCTTCAAGTCCTGAGGCGAACAGCGCCGGAGGATGAAGTCTGCAGACTGGCATTCAGTGTCCAGCATAACAAGCACGCCTGTTTCCTCATCAGGTTGGCAGCAGCTGACCAGTTGCCCTTCTCCACAATACCTGCGGCTGATGTGGGGCATGGCACCCTGGTCTGTTTGGAAGGGTATCGAATTAATACCTGAAAGAATAAACAGAGAGGACGTCAGTACTTACATTGCAAGTTGTGATAAAATAAACAGATCATGACAGGAGTCTATCCAGAGAGAGAAGGAGAGACAGCTGTTGAGGTTGAGGTCTGTTGATCAAAATAACACCTAGCGTTATCGAGCTAGATACTCTGACGCTGTAGCTAGATACTCTGACACAGAAAGGCAGACAAGCTAGCAGCAGGGATCTTGTCACACTGATTCCAGATACACTCGTCTGTCTAGCCAGCTATACAATATTACTGTAGCCTACATAATAATACCACAAGCTAAATGCAGCTATGCCAATGTAAGGCTGGGTAGCATTAGCTAACGTCATCCAGGCTATAGTGACTAGACAGAGAGAGATGTAGTGTGTGTGTGTTGTTTTGCCAAGGCAGGCAGGCTAGCTAGCTAGCAACGTAGCCTTAGATTAAAACTAAAGTACCAGGAACAGCGTTACATTTATGATCTTTTAATGATGTTAGTAGACACATGTAACAGTATAGATCACCGTTATGGGGTCTGTTGATCAGAAATCGCGTTTTAGTGGACGGGCAGTGAGCATCCAAACTGGGGTTCATAGCTGGTCTACGGCTAGCTAGCTAGCTAGCAACGTAGCCATTGATTAAAACAGCGATACATTTATGATATTTTAATGATGTTGGTAAACACACGTAACAGTATAGATCCCCGTTATATAACCTTTATTTAATCAGGTAAAATCACATTGAGATCAAGATCTCATTTTCAAGTGAGAGTTATGAGGTCTGTTGATCAAAAGATCACCAAACGCTATATCGAAATCGGGTCTGAGCGGACGGCAGCGACCATACAAAGGACAGCTTGTACAGCTGGGGCTTCTCATCACCTGGACACATTTAACGGCGACATTACATTACTTATTTGCGTGAGTGCACGGGGGAAGTGTAGATTAATCGTGCTGCACTAATACATTATGTTACAAGTACATACCTCAGCTCAGTCAGACTCTGGCAAATCCGACATGATTTGCTATCCTGTTGGTGTAGTTTCACACCAACCCTCTCCAGGCGTAGAAATACCCCCTTCTCGAGTGGTTTGCAGCTGCCCAACTTGCCTTTAGAACGAAGGTTTCTCTTACACAACCTGCAAAAATCGTTCACATTGCTAGTAGCCATCGCGCTCCGGTTGTGGTTGCTAGCAGTAGCCTAGTGAGTTAGCTAGGTGGAGTTAGCTCGAGCGCTAACAACAAAGGTCGCAGAGTGATGACGCCATCTGTTGCACTGCGCATGTGCTCTGTGCACCAAGCTGATTGGATGACGGTTGGCTGGTGGAGTGGTCTATCGAGGGGGGGCCAACAACCGCAGGAAATCGTTTAACAATGGTGGGATTCCAGACCATAGTGACTGAGAACAGGTCTGGGGTCACGTGGGGGATGGGTTTACCCAGGCTAGCTTGGGGTCACATCAACATGACATGTGTGGTATCTGAAATAAACAACAACAAAGCCTAATGAATAACAGTTAAAGCGAAATGCTTCCTATCTATACTAATGACATGATGCCATAGTTGCAAGCATTGACTATAAGCAGAAAATACCCCACAGTGGAGTAACGATGCCCACTAGTGGCTAAACAAGGGTAATTACACCTGTTGCATAACTCAGTCATGCTAGATAATTAAGTGATAACATGGGAACAATATACCATGAGTATGAAAGTAGGAAACATTACAACGGTTCAGGCTAATATGACAACATAAAGTACAATGACAGTAATTAACTCAAATATCCAAGCAGGGCTTGCTATCTTAGACAAGGCAACATATCTTGACAAATAATATAGGCTACACAATATTAATTATGCCACATCTGCAACAGAACATACAAACATATCAATTACACTTAGTTCCTTTGTTGCATCACCTGTAAACACCACCAGCACCGAGGGCTACCTCGTGTCCTGTGCTAGCATAGAACCATGTGGCTGCATATTGCATCATCCGCCTACTATGGCAATTTAACCTTCCTTTGGTAGCAAAATGTCAGAAATAATGAAGATAGGATGCAACTTACATGCTCATGTACGCACACACATGGCCACAAACAAAGAGAATGAACAGTAAGTCCGTGTAAGAATGAGTTTAGCTTTGGACCGAACTGAACGGACATGCCTGGGCGATGGACATCTTGCTTCAGTCACTAATCACTGACTGCATCAGTCTCTCCGCCCCCTACTGGTGATGATGTCACGGGTCAAACCAAGTATTGGCAGCAGGGGGTTTTATACACAATGAGTTAAGGATCTTTTGATATTTTGTAATAAAGAAAGAACACCCTAACTCCTGTGTCGTGTCTGAAGGTTCGGGTTGGCTCTCCATTAGCAGAGTAGAGATATTCTAGGAACATTTGGGGCAGTGGGGTGGGGAAAGTGAAAAGGCAATGTTTGCACCTCCCTCATTACCACCACTGAGGTGCCCTTGAGCAAGGCCCTTAACCCCAACCGCTCCAGTGTAGCTGCTCAGTGGCAGGTGTGAATGTGTGTGTGAATGTGAACAGGGTGCTCCTGAAAAAGAGAGCATTGCTCTCAGTGAGACTCCATTGATTAAATAAAGGCACTACCATTTGGCCACAGGCTACATGAATACATTTACACACACGCACATTATATTCCACCCCATCTCACCTAGCTTTGGATGAATTCCACTGGGAAAGTTCTGTGTGTGTGTGTGTGTGTGTGTGTGTGTGTGTGTGTGTGTGTGTGTGTGTGTGTGTGTGTGTGTGTGTGTGTGTGTGTGAGAGAGACAGGGCGTCACTGGGTCTGTCTGCTTCAGGTTTGAAGAGGCACATTTTGCCAACTGCAACAGCTTCTCTCCCTCACACACGCACACATGCGTGCGCGCGCAAACACACACACACACACACACACACACACACACACACACACGCACACACGCACACACACACACACACACACACACACACACACACACACACACACAGATTCTCAATCATGCTAAGAAATATGATCTGGCTGACTCTCATTTAGTGATGTGTAAAACACATTTACTCTAGAAATAAAACGTTATTTTCCTCCCCTGAGTGTCATAACTGGAGAGTGATTATCATTTTTCCCCAGCAAGAGGAGTCCATTACCATGCTGAAATGAAGCCTCAGCCTAGTGTGTCTGGAATTTCCATGCAATGAGATCATAGAGTGTGTCTGGTTTATTCAGGTTGAATACAGCCAGTTAATTCAACACTGTATCACAGTGTGTCTGGTTTATTCAGGTTGAATACAGCCAGTTAATTCAACACTGTATCATAGAGTGTGTCTGGTTTACTCGGCTTGAATACAGCCAGTTAATGCAACACTGCATCACAGAGTGTGTCTCGTTTACTCGGCTTGAATACAGCCAGTTAATTCAACACTGTATCATAGAGTGTGTCTGGTTTACTCGGCTTGAATACAGCCAGTTAATTCAACACTGTATCATAGAGTGTGTCTGGTTTACTCGGCTTGAATACAGCCAGTTAATTCAACACTGCATCACAGAGTGTGTCTCGTTTACTTGGCTTGAATACAGCCAGTTAATTCAAAACTGTATCACAGAGTGTCTCATTTACTCGGCTTGAATACAGCCAGTTAATTCAACACTGTATCACAGTGTGTCTGGTTTACTCGGCTTGAATACAGCCAGTTAATTCAACACTGTATCTTAGAGTGTGTCTGGTTTACTCTGCTTGAATACAGCCAGTTAATTCAACACTGTATCACAGAGTGTGTCTTGTTTACTTGGCTTGAATACAGCCAGTTAATTCAACACTGTATCACAGAGTGTGTCTCGTTTACTTGGCTTGAATACAGCCAGTTCATTCAACACTGTATCATAGAGTGTGTCTCGTTTACTCGGCTTGAATACAGCCAGTTAATTCAACACTGTATCACAGTGTGTGTCTGGTTTACTCTGCTTGAATACAGCCAGTTAATTCAACACTGTATCACAGTGTGTGTCTGGGATTGTGCCGGGCATTAGATACCATGCAGGCCAGGCCAACACACGTGGACACACATGCAAATTTGACACACATCCACAGTTTTGAATTTTTTTTTCAAATTTGGGCCATTTGAAGCAAGATTTGGTGAATATAATGCTAACGTGATGTTACATGTTACCTACAGTATTTGTTCACTAACGAATTCAACATTGCCTAGATAACTACAAGTATATGAAGACGTAAAAACAAAAACATGCCTCTGTACATAAGCTTCACAGCAAACTTAATTTAAGGAAGAGCGCAGTGTCCTGTCTTGTCTCGTCTGAGGTTAAATGCAAATACAAAAATAATAAAATCAAACTGCTTCATCTCCACTTTAAACTGTATTGTGCAGTCCTACTGATAATCCCATAAAGCACATTAATGTGAAATCAATAAGCATAATAGCCTACATGTTTCACTTTATGGTCTGAAATTGTAGCCTATGAAGGTTCCTGATTCTGATAAGTTCAACACCACCTCCAGCTCTGCAGGAGCACCTGCTGCAGTGCTAGTGGGGTTGTATGAGGTACAGTACTTGCATACAGTCAGTGTACTACATGCAGTAGAAAGCAGCTGGCGCGGTCACAGTTTGGAGGATTGGAGACCGGCCACGTCAGGCAAGTAGAGCCGTCTGCTGAGTGTGAAGGGGGCCATGAGCAAAAATGTAACAACAACAACACAGAAAATACATAAAATGCTTCCATACTCCTCACCTGGTCCACAAGCCCAGAGATGCCAAGTTGACTTGAAAAGACGTCATTTACACCCTGTTTTTAGCTGAGATCTTCACTGTAGCTGGAGCTAGAGCTCTGGGAAACCCTTCATCTCATACGGTCTCACGTGAGCTGTGCAAGGACCCCAAGATGGCGACAGATGTTCTTCAACACGGGAGTCCAAAAAAACAATGCTACGTCCATACAGTCAAAATCAAACCAGGGTGCACCACTTGATGTTAAAGTGTGCATGCAGCATGAGAAACAAACTGTTTGAAAATGCTGATACTTCCAGAGGGGTTCTGCCTGGAATGTGAGCTTCCTTGCTGCCTTGTTGGCTTTGGAACAGAATGGCGTCCACCCGCTGTGCCGACCACCCGCAGTGCCGACAGCGCGCAATGCCAACGTTAGGTTTAGGCGTGGGGGGTTAGGGTCTGGGGGAGGTTAGGTTTAGGCATGGGGGGTGGGAGAGGTTAGGTTGAGGGTTAGGGTCTGTGGGAGGTTAGGTTTAGGCATGGGGGGTGGGAGAGGTTAGGTTTAGGCGTGGGGGCTGGGAGAGGCAGCCGGTCCCCCGACACGCTGCACACCACCTCGCTCAGCTGGTTCTGCTTGTGGGCTATTGGCATTGCGGACTGTCGGCACTGCGGTCTGTCGGCACATAGACGCGGCACCAACAGAATGTGGTCATGATGGCTGGATGCAGTAGGACCTTCTGTCAGTAAGTATTAGCGGTAAAATGGGTCAACTTGACCACCCAGCACAACTTTCACCTGCTCCCTGCAGAGGGCAGTGACATGCTCTCTCCTGGTTTCCCCTGTTAAAGGCCTGTGACTGGGCACAAGGACGACTCTGATGTGAACAGAAAGGGGTTTTATTGAGCTTTAGAGTGGTCTGTCTTGACTGAGAAGTCAATGTTAATGCGTCTCAGACAAAGATCACACCATTACGGTTAATAGCCACACAAACTCTCTAGTTCATAACTGCACAATAAATGTCTGTCCTCCTGCCTGATAGCAGGCGAGGAATAAAGTGTGCCAGAAAAAGAAGATCTTATTGATTTTCAGTGTGTTTCTGTGCCTGTCTCTTGTAGTGGTGCAGATTAAAGAAAAATCATCACATCTAGGAAGCAGTAAAATTGGCACAAATACTCATTGGGGATTGTTCTTTTGATCAAACCTATTAGCCACACAAAAATCTAGATTTTTCCAATATGGCCGCTATTTCCAGCATAGAAATACTATTTGAGATTATCTCCTGCGCTAGTACAGCGCGAAACAGAGATAGTCTGGCAAGTACTTCACTGATGATGATCTCAGAAACAGGAAACAAAATGGGCTTTACAGTACGTATCACCTCTGAGAGAAGAAAGTAATGATAATGGACTAGAAATACCAAGAAATCGAGCGCCCGCCCTGCACTCGCCCGCAGCTCACCTACTGAGTGACCTCGCCTGCACTAATTGGCATGCGCAGTGCACAATTGCTCAACTTTCACTCGCCGATGACATCACATTGCTTGAGTGACCATCACTGATCACATCATGGAGTGCTCGAGTGACATCACTCAGCGAACAATTGACCTATCGCTAAGCCATGCCCCGAATGCAGACGAGCCAATCACAGCGCGTGCAGCTCTACAATACTCGGACATTCTCAGCTTAGAGTTCTATAGAGGACTAGAAAACGGAGTTTCCTCTGGTTTATGGGGTTTTATACATTTATAAGTTGAAAAAATGGTCAAACGATGTGCATGGGGGTAAATGCAACATTACGAGGTATCCTGGGAGGCCAGGCAATTGATAATATTAAACTAGTAAACGTAGATCCACTCACATCCAGAATGCTACTGTTTTGGAGTTAAATCTGCAATCGTGGTGACAGCGAGATGACGAGTCTTCTCCCTCATTTGGCTTCCATGATCCAAAAGGTATCATGAAATCATCATGGTATTCAGAAAGTCAGCAAAAGAAAACGCTGAATTATGCGAGTTTCCAGTCATTACGTTATCTGCGTAATGGAGTTGGTGAAGAGATAGAGAGGGGAGGCAGGTCAGCGAGACTAGTGAAGAGGAGGCGCATTGATTGATGTGATTATAACATCGCCAGACACCAGTCAAACCCTAAAATGACGGAATGAATCTCGTTCTCCAAATAAATGTGAGGTAGTCTAAAGAGAAAAGATCCAGGAGGAAAACATGATCTTAAAAGCTGTAAGCTATGCCTCTGCTGATCTGCTACACAACCACCCATGCGTGCGTGCCGTTGTCTCGCTATGAAAAACATCAACACTATTTAACGTTTCTTGATTATACAGAGGTACATGAAATAGATTACCAGGCGCCACTCTTCAATTCGGCATATAGGCTATATAATCCACGGAGAGGTTACTCTAAGTGAATGTCAATTCTGGATGTGAGTCGCCTGTTATGCCCACCCGCTGTCTTCCTCCGTTAAAACGTTTGATTAAAGATTCGCTAAAGCCGTTTCCAGGCATGCACGTATCGCATTTCTTTTTATCGATAGCTTTAAATGTTGTACATTGCCCTCCGTGGCATATAGTGAAGTACTTTCTGATGGCTTCTAGACGATATCAGGCCTCAAAAAGTTGTGAAGAGCGTCTTGGGATATAACTTTGACAGTGACGGCTGCCATTATTCTAGTCAGCCTGCCCTGTGTTTGTCCGAGTGAGCACGGAAGGTGGGGCTTAGCGATAGGTCAATTGCTCAACTTCACATCACTGATGATGTCAGTCAGTGATCAGGTCATGGCAACCTTGTAACAAGGAAGGAAGAAGAAAGAGAAGGACAGAATGTAGGGAAACAGTGGAGTCCACACTTCCGCTCCTGCGTGGGAGGGAGATCAAGTTTTTCACCGTAGAGCAGAGATGTAGGGAAACAGTAGATGGATGAATCCAGAAGTATAGGCGGTAATGCAACATAAAGGATGCCAACTGCTATAAAACACCACGAAGAAGACCTTGTGACATCATCAGTGACATCACAATTGCTCGAGTGACCATCACTGATGACCTCATCGAGTGCTCGAGTGACATCACTGATGATGTCATAGACATTGTGCCATCATCAGTGACATAATTACTGACCAAAATCATCACAAATCATGTAAAATCATCGCAAATCTCACAATGTGGGACCAAAAACGTGACTTTGGCAATGTTATGTAGTATGATGATGACGATGATGATGATGATGCATGAAGTTTATTGAATGTCATAACGAGCTGGATAGATGGTACAATACACTGTGCAAGGTTGTAGCGGGTTTGACCCTTTTAGTTTAAGGGAAAGTGGGGTGCCAGTCAGAGTCTCGTCTGACAAATAATAATAATAAATTCGAAATCAAATAATTCAGTCAAACCATACAAACAATGTAGCAAACAGCAATAGCATAGCAATATGACACAAGAAACCAGCACTGCAAAAAACAAACTGCCAACAACTCACTTCAGTTTTCAATTTGTATTGCATACGTGAAATTAATGAACATTACACACACAGATCATGTGTGTGTGCGTGTGCGTGCGTGCGTGCGTGAGTGAGTGAGTGAGTGAGTGCGTGTGTGTCCGTATAGCCCCACAGTCAAGAGTTCAATCAGTTCAGAGTTAATCCAGTACAAAGTTCGTTACAAAGTTCAATCCAGTTCCAAAACACGGGGTAATGCAACGTAAAGTAAATCCAGTCCGGGTTTTACCGCGGATCCACCCAAGTCAACACAGCAAAACAGGAATTTGATACACAGCACAGTACGTTCAGTTTGTATCAATTTGTCTCAGCGCCAACTACTCACGGTACCCGTCAGTCAGTCAGTTGTCAAGGAGAGATTGCGTCAACAGCCTTGGCTGCCTAGATCCGCCATGGCTGGCTGAGTCATCATGGAGGATGACTCTTGGAACTCCAAGGGAAAATACACTCCACTGTTCCAGGAAATCCCAATCCTTCTCCAGAGCGGACTACACAACGCGGACTTATCACGCACGGACGCCAATCGCTTATTAAAGATGAGTTTCGTCTGCACACACACCGACAGCTGCCAGCTCGCTGGTCTGACACACATTACTAGTAGTTTTCCGGGAGGTTGGTTCACACTACCCGGGTTTTTTTGGAGAGGGCTGTGATTGGATTATGGGACTCTGTGGGTGGTAACACTGAGAGGCATGAATGAACTCCTGATGAGTGGGTGGTGACGTCATTGAAACGAGCTGGTCGTTACACTCCTCCCCCCTTAGCGAAAGCCGACCAAGGCGCTGTAGCTGTTCCAGAAACGTCTGAAAATGTTCCATGGCTGCAGCCCACTGCTTTCCTTAATGAATGGATTCATTCTCTGAATCAGATGAGTTCTCCTGCTGATATGCCTCTTGTTCTCCAGCAGACCCTTGTGCCCATCCACCACTGGGAGCAGAACCTGCAGTGTCTGAGAAGCCAAGGAAGTCCTCTTCATCAGACTCCTCGTTGAAGATCTCCAGAACACGCTGGCGCTCCTGCTCCTGCAGGTCTTGAGCAGTGGGGTAGCAGGGTTTTAGGCGAGAAATGTGGACAACTTTTAAGTCCTCGCCAGAAGCCTCCAACACGACCTTGTAGTTCACGGGCCCAACCTGCTGCACCACTCGATAGGGCCCTTGCCATTTAGGGGCTAACTTTGCTGTGAAGAACTTCTCTGCCTTGGAGAGAGGGTGGGCTCGGACCCAGACTCTGTCTTGTTCTCCAAACTCCATGTCTCGTCTGTGTTTGTCGTAGTTTCTTTTCTGGCAACGTCGTGCAGAGTCCAGATTTTTGGAAACAAAGGAAGATAGATCATCCAACTGTGCGATCTTGTTGTAGGCAGGTGTGTCCGGAGCAGACTCCCGAGGTTGTAGCACGACGTCTAGGGGCCCTCTCAGTGAACGCCCGAGATTCAGCTCTGCAGGGGTAACTCCAGTGGACTCCTGAACTGCCGAGTTGAGAGCAAACCGGAACTCAGGGAGGTATTTATCCCATTGCTTATGTTGATTTCCTACATAAGATGCCACCATTGTTTTCAGGGTGCAGTTCACTCTCTCGGTGAGGTTGGTCTGTGGGTGATAGGCAGAAGTCATTTTGTGTCCCACATTCCAAGTTCGGCACACCATTTTGAAGACTGAGGAGACAAACTGTGACCCACGATCAGAGAGAATGTAATCCGGAATGCCCCATTGTGTCAGGATGTCTCTCACCAGGACTTGCGATATGGTTTCTGCGATTGCCTTTCTCAAGGGGAACAGCTCCACCCACTTGGAGTAATAGTCCACGAAAACCAGCAAATAGATGTTTTGATTGGAGCTCTTGGGGAATGGTCCCATCAAATCCAATCCAAGCATTTCCCAGGGGCGTTGGACGAGAGTTTGTTGGAGTTTGCCTGCCTTTTTTCTGTTTTCTGGTTTATATGCTTGACACACTTGACAGTTCTGTACGTGTTCTCTGACATCCCAGCTCAGCTTCGGCCAGTAGACCAGGTGTTGCAGTCTCCGGTAGGTTTTGTGCCTTCCAAGATGACCAGAGAGGGGGTCTTGGTGGAAATACTCCAGAAGCTGTTTCCTGAAGCTGACAGGTATGTAAACTTGGTACATGGTCTTGTAGGGGAGTGTGACGACATGGTAGAGGAGGTCTTCAATTATGTTGATGGAGGTATTTGCATTGATAATGATTTTGTCATTTTCCACAGCCTTTTGATACAGGGCTTGACATTCAGGGTCTTCCTGCTGTGCCTTCCAAACAGCCTCGATGGTGATGGGAAGCTCTTTTGATGGTCCCGCTGAGATGGTAGCACACACAGGTATGGAGGATTGATCTCCTGTAGGGGCTCGGGATAGGGCATCCGGCACAGTGTTGTACTTCCCTTTCCTGTACTCCACAGTGAATGTGAATTCTTGAAGCCTGAGTGCCCACCGGATGAGGCGACTGCTGGGTTTGGTGGTTTTAAACACCCACAGAAAAGAGGCATGATCTGTTTCCACAGTGAACAGGCGTCCTTCCAGATAGGGCCTCCACTTCTCCAATGCCCACACCACTGCCAAGCATTCCAACTCAGTAGCAGCATAATTTCTCTCAGCTGGATTTAGGCTGCGGCTGGCAAATGCAAGGACTTCCTCTGTTCCAAGGTCTGACTTCTGGACCAGTACTGCTCCAAGCCCTATCTCACTGGCATCTGTATAGACAACAAAAGGTGTGTTAAAGTTTGGGTGGCCTAGGCTAGGAGGGGCTATCAGGTGTTCTCTCAGTGTGTCAAACGCTTCTTGGCATGCAGGTGACCAGAGGAACCTTGCTCCTTTTCTCTTCAAGGCATTGAGTGGCTCAGCAATCCGAGAGAAGTTGGGAACAAATCAGTGATACCACCCTGCCATGCCCAGGAACCTCTGTAAGGCTTTCAGGTTGGTGGGGACTTGGTAGTTGCTCATAGCCTCAGTCTTGTCTGGATCTGCATGAATTCCAGCTGCAGACACCACATGTCCCAGAAATTTCAGTGAGGTCCTGAACAGCTTGCTCTTCTTCATGTTCACAGAGAGACCAGCGCTTCTGAGTTTGTCAAGGACAGCCTGGACATCATAGGAATGTTGGTCCCAGGATTTGGAGAAAATTATGATGTCGTCCAGATACACAAAGCAAATCACTCCTTTTAATTCCCCTAGTGCTCTCTCCATGAGCCTCTGGAATGTTGCAGGGGCATTCTTCAATCCAAACGGCATGACTTTAAATTGGAACAGACCCAGAGGGCAGATGAAGGCGGTGATGTCTCGCACCTCCGGGGCCATTTCAACTTGCCAGTAGGCGCTATTTAAGTCCAGAGAAGAGAAGACAGCAGCACCCGAGAGACTATCCAGTATCTCCTGGATTGTGGGCATGGGGTAGGCATCAGTTATGGTGTTTTCATTTACTTTCCGGAAATCCACACAGAACCTTGGTTTGCCGGCCTTCTTGGGAATCAGGAGGACTGGAGAAGCCCAAGCAGAGCAAGAGGGTTCAATAATCCCATCGTTCAGCATATCATCAATCAGTTCCTTCATCATCTTCAGCTTCAGAGGTGAGACACGATAGGGTTTCAGACGAATGGGGAGTGGATTGGAAAGAAAAATCTGGTGTTTCAATAGCCCAGTACGGCCGACTTTTGTTGTACAAATGTCTGTGTTGTTGAGTAGAAGGTTCTTTAACTGTGGCTTCATGTGTTCTTCCAGATGAGACTCCTGGATTGCCTTCTGGAGCAAGTCTGAATCCTCCAAAGGTGTCAGTGCAGTGGACAATGGAGCTTCCACTGAAAAGAAAGCAACAGTGTTGCTAGCGTCCCCCTCCCCTAGGAAAGAGGACTCTGCACTGAAGGAAAATCTCTTCTTCACATCCTCCCGGAACCAGTACTCTCCTCCTGCTACATCCAACAACATACCAGTGAAGAAAATGAAATCCAGTCCTAGTAAAGCAGGGAAGGCAAGGGTTTTGGAATCCAGCACGACCACAGCCACCAGCCAGGTTCTATCTTGCAGAGTCAGTTCCAACTCGGCCCAACCCAGGGGCTTCCTGGGCTGCCAGTTAGCGAGGTAGAGAGGACTTCCCGTCCATGGGCTCAGATCGTCCTCCGGAGCCTTGATCCTATTCCACACATATTCACTGAGCAGAGTATATGTGGAGCCTGTGTCCACCACAGCAGTACCCCTCCAGTTCCTCACTGACAGCGGCATTTTCAACAGTTGTGGTAGGGCAGTGCCACCAAACCAACTCCCCTGGTCGGAGCATACCTGACTGGTGGGAATTATAGGGGTTTGTAGTTGGCTCTCTTGGTCAGCAGAGAGCAATGTGTCCCAAGAGAGCAAATCCAGTGACTCCATTTCAGTTTATTGTTCCTTGAAATCTGTTTGTGTTGAATAAACCTTGTTTTGCAGTCCGTTGAATGTGTTTTTGAATCCAATTCCAGAGTTGAAGAGAGTGGCAATGTTCCTTTTCCTTCTTTTTTTTCTTGTTGCAAGTGCTGAAAACAACTCCAGGGTTTAGTGAGTCCAGAAATCTGGGGTGCCACTTTTTGTAGCGGGTTTGACCCTTTTAGTTTAAGGGAAAGTGGGGTGCCAGTCAGAGTCTCGTCTGACAAATAATAATAATAAATTCGAAATCAAATAATTCAGTCAAACCATACAAACAATGTAGCAAACAGCAATAGCATAGCAATATGACACAAGAAACCAGCACTGCAAAAAACAAACAGCCAACAACTCACTTCAGTTTTCAATTTGTATTGCATACATGAAATTAATGAACATTACACACACAGATCATGTGTGTGTGCGTGTGCGTGCGTGCATGAGTGAGTGACGGCCACATTCCACTGGGTCCGTGTTCGGTCCGTCTGCGGTTCAGTACGGCTTCGGAGCCGATACGTTTCCACTCTAATCATTGTGTCAACTCCCACCTACTCCGCTGCGTTGCGCAGCAAGTTGGGCGGAGCCAGGCATGGAGTCAACCGGGCAGAGGTGTTTACAGCATTCAATATCAAGCCAGAGGACAAACAAGTATGAGGAAAAGTTAATAATTGAAGTGGAAAACCAAAATAATATATGACACGACACATCAGAGCACGGAGCAAAACCGGAGAACAGCCGCAACGCAAATGCAACCAGTGGAATCCCGGCGTCACGCCGGGATTGCACTGGTTGCATTTGCGTTGCGTTGCGGCTGTTCTCCGGTTTTGCTCCGTGCTCTGTGCTCCGCCAACACTAACCGGCTGCGTGCAGAGCACGTCACGGCTCCGCTCCGCCAGACAGCTAGAGTGACGAGACCCACAGGTTAGCACGGTAAAATCGCGCGAGACAATTTGTATGTTGGATAAATACAACAACAAACAGGCAGAAGATCATTGTTCCCAACTGGAGAAGCAGAGGAGGGGTGGACTTGCTTGGTGTTGTCCTTGTAAAAAGGATGTGTTGTGTCATATATTATTTTGTGGTTTTCCACTTCAATTATGAACTTTTCCTCATACATGTTTGTCCTCTGGCTTGATATTGAATGCTGTAAACACCTCCGCCCTGTTGATTTCATGCCTGGCTCCGCCCAACTTGCTGCGGCTTTGCTCCGTCATCCGTGGAAAATAGAAGCCTTGCGTATTTCTTTCGGAGAGCTCCGGATCGTCGGAGCTGGGACGGAGTAGACACGCAACGCAGCGGAGTAGGTGGGAGTTGACACAATGATTAGAGTGGAAACGTATCGGCTCCGATGCCGTACCGCAGCGCAGACGGACCGAACACGGACCTAGTGGAATGTAGGCGTGAGTGAGTGAGTGCGTGTGTGTCCGTATAGCCCCACAGTCAAGAGTTCAATCCAGTTCAGAGTTAATCCAGTACAAAGTTCTTTACAAAGTTCAATCCAGTTCCAAAACACGGGGTATGCAACGTAAAGTAAATCCAGTCCGAGTTTTACCGCGTATCCACCCAAGTCAACACAGCAAAACAGGAATTTGATACACAGCACAGTACATTCAGTTTGTATCAATTTGTCTCAGCGCCAACTACTCACGGTACCCGTCAGTCAGTCAGTTGTCAAGGAGAGATTGCGTCAACAGCCTTGGCTGCCTAGATCCGCCATGGCTGGCTGAGTCATCATGGAGGATGACTCTTGGAACTCCGAGGGAAAATACACTCCACTGTTCCAGGAAATCCCAATCCTTCTCCAGAGCGGACTACTATCAATCTTCTCACGATTTGGGCTACACAACACGGACTTATCACGCACGGACGCTGATCGCTTATTAAAGATGAGTTTCGTCTGCACACACACCGACAGCTGCCAGCTCGCTGGTCTGACACACACTACTTCTTCTTCTTCTTAAATTTCCGGCAGACTAGGCACGGGTTAGTGCATTGCTGCCTCACACTGTTAAACTACGTCACTTCACATTGACCTATATCTAGAGGAGCATTACCTCCACCTACTGAATTCTAGTAGTTTTGCAACGCATTTATTTATATCGAACAAAAAATAACAGTTTCACCCCCAAAATGCTCCCATTCAAAAATATTGTCCATACTAACACTCA
Organism: Poromitra crassiceps; assembly: GCF_964638095.1. Lineage (NCBI taxonomy): Eukaryota > Metazoa > Chordata > Actinopteri > Beryciformes > Melamphaidae > Poromitra > Poromitra crassiceps. The sequence goes on from NC_139624.1 coordinate 51,022,276, forward strand.
GACGTAATTGTCTGAGTTTGCGCAAATGCGTCCCTCAGTATTTTATCGATATCTGTTCCCGATACGTCCACCACATCCAGGAACCTCTTTGCAGCATCCACCACCATTTCAGTCCTCTCAGTCTTCCCAGTTATACTTGCAGCACAGTTCAACACCATATCAATAAAGGCCAGGAATCGCTTCTTATCCATGCAGATAACATTACTCTGCTTCGATCTGTCCATTTCCTTTCTCGGTTCCTTTTGTACACCCACGCTATCCTCATTTCTTTCCACCCTCTCACATTTCCTCTCCACACTTTTGACAGCCTCAGCATATGACAACCCTTTCTTTTCTCTGACTTTACTCACTATTCCTTCTCGGATTCTTTTTGGGCACTGTGCTGATCCTGTATAGTGCTTTCCCTCACAATGTAGGCATTTCACCTGCTGTTCACACTCATTGCCATACCTCATATCACAATCTTCCTTCCCACACCGACCACACCTTTTATCTCCTCTACACACCGCAGCTACATGACCATACTCTTGACAACTGAAACATCTGAGCGGCGCCCTTTCATAGGGCCTCACCCTGTAGCTCACACTGTCCAGAAACACTCTTTCCGGAAGCCCTTCACTAAAAGACAGACACACAGATAAACTATCCTCTTTCCTACCTTCTACAAACCTAGACATCCTTCTGGCCTCATACACACACTCTACCTGTTCCTGAAATGACTCCACCTCCACATCAAGCGGCACACCACTTACTACTCCTTTCTTCATCGGCTCTTTGCTTAGTTTAAAGCACTCAACCATACTGTAACAAAGCTCTAGCATTGGTAGTACTTTGTTACCAATCATTTGCACTATTTTCACATATATATGGGAACATGGAATTATTGACTTGTTTACACAGCATAATTTGCACAGCATTAATAATGACACAAGACATGTGTAGTATTTATTGAATATATTTTATTTGTGACTTAATTGGTCTTGTCCTGCTGGATCAGCTAATCAGCAGGAGCAATGAGCTCCACCTGTGAAACAAACAAACAAATGGTTAGTAGCCTGCTTAACCTGACATGTAGTAGGTTTTCATAGTTTGGTTTGGGCTAGTGCAATATAACTTAAGTGCAATATAACTAAGTGCAATATAATTCTAGTACATTGTGCAAAGCAAATATTTTAATTGTTTGATGCATGCAGTCACTTACCTGTTGTCTCTCTGTTCTCAGGGTGTTCGGGCAAAAGAGTCCTCTAGGTCCGAGCACCTATTTATGGTTCCGGGAGGAACTATCTAATGGGATAGCAGGAGGGGGGTGTTGTGCATTTGCTTCAACTTGAAATGTGTATTGTTTATATGTTGCATTATTAAATGGATTGAGAGCAACATTTATTTAACTGTCTATTTGATAGATATGTAGACTGGTTGGTTAAAGGGGCAGTATGCTGTTTTATTTAATGCTATTTTTAAAGTGACCCCTATGTAATTGGTAGCATCCAGCTAATTACCTGAGGCAGACTATAAAAAGCTGCCAGTGTGTGTATGATTCAGTTGCTGCTGGTAAGACACTGGAGGGCTGCTCTCAGCCATGCCTCATTTCTGTCAAATCCTTGTTGTCCTGTTAAAACTATTTTGTTCTTTTTTTGTTGGTGAATAAACACCCTTTGATTGCACAGTTCAACTGCCTCTTCTTGCTGTAAATCCAGCCGCTATTTGGGCCAGCCTAACACATACAATGCTTATACTTACCTATCTCAATTACTTTCATTCCCTGATCCTGTGACACACAATCTATTACTACCAACCCACTTCTAGTTACCCTTATCGCTTTTACCACACCAACTTTCCTTTCCATAAACTTTCCCAACTCATGCAGGTTACTGAAAATTCCATCCATCTTTGAAATCGCTCTCATTCCTACAAGATACGGACCCTCACTCCCTTTTCTCACTTTCTTGACTTCCTGATAACCACCGTCGCTTGAGTTACCACTTGATACACGATTACGTTTATTTTCAAGAAGCCTCGTATCTTCATCACTTTCTACTTCACTCTCATTCTCACACTCCAACGTCATTGCCTCCGCCATCGACACACACTACTAGTAGTTTTCCGGGAGGTTGGTTCACACTACCCGTTTTTTTTGGAGAGGGCTGTGATTGGATTATGGGACTCTGTGGGTGGTAACACTGAGAGGCATGAATGAACTCCTGATGAGTGGGTGGTGACGTCATTGAAACGAGCTGGTCATTACAAGGTGTACAGTAAGGGTATGATTGCAAATGGAGTTCAGGGACACTGATCTTTCTCCATTGCACAAGCTCACTTCAACTCGCTACTTTGTTACTTTTGAGCTCATTCCATGTTTCAACCTGACTTGCTCAAGGTTCCTGCACAGTTCAGTTTGGCCAAGAAACGTGAATATAGTGATTTCAAGGTTTTTAGATTCACACAACACTTTTGGAAAATGATACACAAGTAGATTTAAACCTATATTCATTTTACATGCCTTCATGTTTGTTATTGCTAAGAATAATCTACAGGTTTTAATTTGACATAGCCTATCGACATATTTGTTATTTTAAAGAATAATAACAATAGTAATAACTTTCAAGATTTTAATGGTGTAAATTTAACCAGCCACTATAGCAGTATACATCACATTAAACTGATGAAAATCTTCACGGGCCGTCAAGGAATTCAGATCTGGAAAATATGGAAATTACATAGGAACCCCGTCAATGCGGCTGACACTTTTATATATGAAAACAGACATGAGAGATGATGTTGATGATGATGGGATCTGTAGGGCTGGGGAGGAGGCAATGTGTGTGCAGATAGATAACATTCTTCCACACGATATTTTAAAAGGCATTCTCCCTCTGCTGATGCAGCCATACTGAGATCTAAGCAGAAAACCACAACAGCACAGCTGTTTGGAGGCTGTTTACAACCTAGAAATAGTCCATCACAACACCCACTGTCCTCATCATAAATACTTAAGACCCCTGTAGCTTAAGTGTTGCTCTGCCAGGTGTAAGTTTGTGTGCACAATGTGTGTGCATGATGTGCATGTGTGTGTGTGTGTGTGTGTGTGTGTGGGTGTGTGTGTGTGTGTGTGCGTGTGCGTGTGCGTGTGCGTGTGCATCTGTGTTTTTTTTATTTAAATGTGTTTGTGTGAGAAATGAATGAGATGAGAATGAGAAGTCATGTTCACGGGTCCTAGCCGGTGAACATGCCTAGCCTGGCCGGTGTTACACTGAACTATGCAGCCCATTGGTTTGCCTTTCTGGCTTTCACTCTATTACCGGTGTAAGAGAGAGAGTCACCCAGCTCTCAGGAGAGGGGACGCGGGTCACGCCCTCGAGTTCCTCTTGCACCTTTGGGCGACTGGTGAGCAAATATACCGTCTGAAATGTATACGGTGTGAGAGTTTACGAACTGGATTACTAAACTACCTGAGGCTTAGAGACTTGTGTGTGTTTGTCAGCACCTGGCGGGAAAAAAATCCTTTAGGTTTGATTGACAGGCCTTTTCTCTGCTTCCTGGTTTTGGTGGACAATAACGATCACTTCTGTGTAACTTTGGAAGTGCAGTAGCATTTCATAAGGTGAGTAAAAGCGCCATCTATCACATGATGGTGAAAACACGGATTGACATCATGCCTGGAGTGAGAAGGGGCTGGTTTCCATTCCATCAGAGACCTAGTATACATAGATGGTCATTTAGCATCCTTTGATCTTCTGAGGAGGAAATTTGAGTTGCCCAACACGCACTGGCTCACATACCTACAAGTCAGAAATTATGTTTGATCCAAGATTCGTAACTTTTGAAGTTCTCCCAAATTAACATGCTTTTTTATGTTTTGTTAAGCCCACCTCACTCCAGGCATCTTATTTCTAGATTTGTGTGTCTGTTTGATGGCTGCATCAGGGCCCCCACTGAGAGGATTAGAGAGGCGTGGCAGGAGGAACTTGGTGTTGATCTGTCTGAAATTATATGGAACACGGAGTCTGTCTGTGGTCCAACTGCTCAATTAACAGCAGAAACCAGCTGATCCAATTTAAAGTCACTCATCGTCTTCACTCCAAGTCTAGGTTGCATAAGATCTACCCTTGATTTATTTGATGATTTTTTTTTTTTTTTGACAGCTGTTAAAATACAAATAGATCCAGGCCTCATTGGCCACACCATCACATTGTCAGAGGAATTACACACAATAAAGTCCAAGACTTATTTACCTTGTGGTCCCCACATGTAGAAACAAATGGTTGGCACAAACAGGCCCCACATAGTGTCTCACCACTATGTGATAGGTGTCAGAGGGTACACTGTCTCATGCTTTTTGGTTTTGCCCTTCACTATCTGGATTCTGGGCCAAAATATTTGAATGGTAAGGCCTATAACCCTTCAGCCGGAGGCGGTACTCGCCATCTTCGGCTGCTACTCCTCCCTACGGCTGTGCCACAGTCTTTGACACAGGGGACAACTGTCGCCAATAGACTCATTCTGAAGGAGTGGAAGTCCCCCTCCCCACCTTCTTTTCAGCTGTGGCTGACAAACATACTCTCGGTTATATGCATGGAGAGACTCAGGTTCCTCAGGACCAACTCACTTAAAGGACGGCTTTACTGATTTTCAACCAGATTTGTATCATTACAATGTCAGTAGTATGATTAAATGGGCAGCCTTTACCTCCCCTCACTAAACCCCTTTTGTATGTACTCTGTATCATTAAAATTTTTAGTACACCGCTCTGACGCGTTTTACGTCACAACCGCGTCAGAGCGGTGTACCACACACTCTGAAGAGCTCTACCTTAAAACTACAACTCTTTTGTGTGTGTGCACTGTGCAGCCTCTAGGGGGCCTCCATACACCTCCAGCTCTGAAATCAAAACATTCAGTCAGCCATCTTTTCTGCGCCCGCATAGCCTGCAAGCTAACTTAGCTCACCTTAACTCAACCATGGCTGAAGGAAATATCTCAGATGAAATTGAAGAGTTTGATATGGATGAAGACGATTTTGAAAGTGTGCTAATAAACTCTGACATTCAGGGCTACTTAACGCCATATGAGCCAGACTACAGTGCAGAGGAATTGCGCCGTATGGAAGGAGAGGCAGTTGAGCAGGCCGCCGGAGACGAACCACAGCCCGGCCCCGAGGCTGCCCGTCCCGGGGACAAATTCTGCATTGTGCCGTTGCCGCAAATGTGGTCCGATGGATCGCTCTGCTACAGCGAGAGGCCAATTTCTTCTTGAAGAAGTCGCTGAATATGCCGAGGAACGAAAGGGATGTGTAATGTTTTGGACCATGGATCATTGGGGTTTAGAAACTTTTGTGAGGAGACGGAAAATAAACTAGAAGAGCCAGCAGCATCAAGTGAGTACTGTAATAGCAGAATGTGTAATACATTACTATACTGTTTTGGTCTTATAGTGGCATCTGGGAATAAATTAAATAATTATGTGATTATGTTTTTCATAGCGATACAACGATACGTGTAACAATACGTTACTATACTGTTTTGGTGTCTGTGTAAAGTTAGTCCTGATAGCTAGCAGTAGAGTATGATGATAACCAATCGTTTTTTGCATAATAATATTTAGCAGAACATTTGTATGTAAGTCAAACGTTACACTGAAAATAGTCTTGCCGTTCTAATACTGTTTTTTCTTTGTTTGTTTTTGTTTGTTTGCTGACAGTGTCGTGACATCCTGATAGCCTATCGACATTTCCTCCAGTGGGGACTACAGTGCGAGAGAGGGAGGCATCGTCGTATTGTTTTGCCAGCGTGTTGTGCAGGCGATCCATGTACCCTTCCCCTGATAAACAATACCGTGGCTTCCAGCAAACTATCCATGGCATAGAGAACATTTTCGAAATCTTAGAATTAGCTAGACATACATTTTTCATTTTCTGTAGGCTACATCTTATTATTATATTTTGCATAGTGTTTATATATTGTCAGAACCTGTATTAAAATTTAAAATATATGTTGCTTTGGTTATTTGCCACTTTAATCAGTCATGCCGGTATGGGGTTGTAAATGCTCTAGCGAATAGGTCGATATTTTCATTAGATGCAGTAGATTCTTTGAGGTCTTTGAGCAGTTATTGCTGGCATCTATTATTTCTGCACCTGCATAAATACTACTGTGTTAACCAAAGAAACGTGAACTTTTTACTGTTGTAAAAACAAAGTATAAACACATGGGATGCAGAGCTGTTGATTTTCACACCAACCTATAAAATGTCTTAATTTATGCCAGTAGTGATCGGAAAGGATTTTTCGGTGCCTGGTTCAACCTAGATAAAACTGCCCACTCCAATCAGAAGGTGTTGACATATGTTAATACCTTTCCAGCATGTCCAATTATTCCAGATATATGAAAAATCAATACAAGCAATTCTGATATTTAGAACATTATTTTATATAGAGAATATTGCATATTAGTACAGAGCAGGTCAAGTAATATATTACCCCTCAGAGATCTCCGTGGTGGATTTCCAGTGGTCTTTCCTAACAGCTGATATGTAGCAGGTCACGAAAAAGACCCTTGAAAACCGACCAATTCTAATATTTTGCGTGGGCTTTTAAAGTGCATTTCCTTGGGGGCGTTCTCTTCTGGTGTGGGCTGGTCTCTCCCCGAAGGTTCCTCCTCCATCTAGGGACATCCTTCACTGCTGGGCTGTCATTGGTAGTTATCTTATGGTAGGAGTGTTTTCTCCTCCTCTTGGTCCGCATCACATGACCTGGCTCTTCCACTGGAGGTCACATGCACCAACCCTAACTGAATACTGGTCATCCATTTTATTTCCTATCTACCAAAGCAACTGTCAATATATTTGCTAATATTACCAGCTTGATATATTTAAATTCCTATTTTAACTCCTATAATTTGGGTCAGCTAATTTAGCTATTTTCTCTATTAAAATCTTATAGCACTTTATCTATGGTTACTCTTAGACTAGATAAACTAATTCTACATCCTAGATAAGATCAAATCCAACTAATCATGGGTTAATCCCAGTCTGAACTAGAAAAAACATCATACAGCCCAGACCACTACCTCTTAGTCTAAAACCACCCTAAGGGCCTGTGTCCACCTAGCTTCTTTTCATCAGCTCCGGCGTCTATTTTCAATTGTTTCCAATGCGGGGAGAGCGTATGCGAGCGCACACGGACGTGTAGAGAAAGTGCAGAGCGCCCAGCGTCTTTTTTCGGCGTTTTTGTGCGCCGGCTCCCAGCGCTCCCAGCTGAAAATATTTTAACTTTTCAGAAAGACGCTGGTGTCGGCTGCTCCTTTTCTGGTAACTAATCATATGGAAAAACTATCGCAACAGAGACAGAACGGCTCAATTGTGGGAGCAGATCGGCTAGACACTTAATATTTCTGGTGAGTGTTGTGCTTACTGCTTTTAATAGCGTAGCCTACCTGTGTTGTTAGCTTGCTAGCTGTCAGCTATCAAGCTGAACTAACGTTACTTGCAGACTGCTTCCTTGTATATTGTGCGCTGGGATCAGCGTTCCCCAGCGCACTCCCAGCTTTTAACGTCGGAAAAAGAAGCTAGGTGGACACAGGCCCTAAGGATGTAAAAAGAGTAAGATGGTAGCTTCTTAAGTTAAATTCAACAAACCAGAGAAAACCTCACCCTTCCTTTTAAGCAGGATGAGGAAACTCTTATCAATTACCAATTATCAACTAATTTGACGACCACCTGCCAATTCGGTCGGCAGATGCAACTTTAATATGACTATCATTTTGACTATATATTTATTTTCCAACCTAAAGTTGCAGCAGTAACAATAAGCTAATATTTATCTAAATATTATATACTGTAGCTCCCTTTTTGTATAGCAAGTAAGGCAAATTGAAGTTTATTCAACACACCAAAATACAACATCTGACACCATTCCATTACTGTTCTAGACACACTCTATCATAAGATAAACAATATATATTCTACTGAGCATCTAATATTCCCAAAGACCAACGCCGGGCCGTCTGAGATTCGAACCCGGGACCTCTCTCCTCTGCTCTGTGCTGTGTCCTTAGAGCAGATCCTGTCTTCTCTAGGGGGAAAGGTCAGCACATCGAGTGTATGGTCTAAACTTTATTTCATATCAGATATCAAAACCACTCAGTCAATCAGTAGGATATATATGAATACAATGTTATGATCCTTCTCACAAAGACTTTGCATCCTGCGGGCCCCGTGGAATGTCCCCCCCCCTCTATTGATGTTCTGTAGCCATTTGTCTTAGAGAAAAGCTATAAACCTGTAATGTTTTCCAGACCTGTCCCAAAGTGACTGAGCAGAGACATATATCCATTAAAGGAATGTCCTTCATTTAGGTAGGTCTCAGTGACCAGACCTGCAATAAACAGAGGTTAACATAAAAGCTTGGCAAACACAAAGCATTGTTCAACTCCAGCTGAACCATCTGATGGTTAACCCCCTCAGGGCCAGCATGTCCTGGCAGAGAGGGAGAGACGTTTATCTTTAAGTTTCCTCACTCGCAGCTCCCCCGATGACCTACAAGTGTACTTCAGGAACAGAATGTATAACAGAATAAAAGATACATTTGAATTAACAAATGATAACATCATCTCTGTAATTGCCCTTCACTCCAGCATGGCCTCCGTGCTGAATCCGCCTCCTGCTGAATCCAATCTGGGCTTAATGAAGAAATGTTTGGTTACTTATCAAAAAACCAGGGATCTGAGGAGAGAAATCCTATCAGTAGAAATCACATATCAGTTTGTCATAGAAATCCTACTGCATTTTCTAAGACAGTATATGGTTCTCAAACTTTTCATGTCAAGGACCCCTAAACTGTGCCAAATTAGACCACTGACCCTCATTTGATATTATGTTCCAGAGCACCACATCTGATAAGATTTTTGCTTTAGATGTTTTATTACAGAAAGTGTATGAAACCCATGACCAAAATAGCCACATTCTGTAATTGTGTTTTATTGCAAACAGCCAACTCAGTCTTTTCCGACTCTGAGCTGTCTCCGTGGCTAGAAAAGAACGTTGATAGTCCTCTTTGAAATGACTAGGTTACTGCAAACTCGCAGGTCCAAGCTAATGGAGGCCTATGCTAATGCTAGCGCTCAATCTTCGTAAAAAATGCGAAATAAGCGCTTTGCCCGTTTCCTCTGCTTCTCTCCTCTTCTTCGCCATGCACGCGCTAACTACACATTTAGCCCTTGCCATTATCGTTTGATGAACAAACAAAGTAAAGTTGAGTAATAGCAAGATTGCGTGAATAATGTTTTAGCCAGCCTGCTTTACAGGGCCTGCTTGCTTCTTCTTCTTCTATTGTTTTATGGCGGTAGACAAACAACTTTTTGTGCATTACCGCCACCTACTGGAGTTTGATGTCGACATAGTGGAAGGTCCTGCCTGCGGGCTGGGCGTGGACTTATTAGAAGGCCACAAGCCCAGTGCATTGTGGGAAGTGGAGTATTTCTGCCCCTTCGCACCCGCCCCTCCCCTCCCACCCCCACCCCACAGAGTGCATTTTCTTTTATTTCTCTGGCTAGCAACCATTGATTCAAAACATTTCAACGGATTCCAGCTCCATAGGTGCGTTACATTTAATAGATCTTCATATTCACCACGGAAAAGCCATCCTAAGAGATTCTTTATTTCAAATATGTTTTATTTGAGCATGACAATATACATTATATACTATATGTACATACAGTATATTCTATTCCACTTGTACAGATATAGGTTCGACAATACCTTTTGAATTTGAACATGTACACATACATACAGATACAAAACATTAAAGAAAAAGAAAGAAAAGAAAAGAAAAGAAAAAGCTCTCCATTAACTTAGTTTCTCAGTTCTATTCCTGACTCTCCCCTAACCCCACCCTATTCTATTGTCAAAAGGTCATTTTGTTGATATTGAGAGAAAAGTGCCAATTTTATTTTGCAAGTGTAAGATACTGAATTAGAGGCGACCACACCTTATCAAAATATGGAAGTTTGTCCATAAGAGTGTACCTTATTCTTTCTAAGTGGAGTGTGTTCGTAAGGTCGTTAAGCCACATCTTTGTGGTAGGGGCTTCCTTTTTTTTCCAGTGCATGAGAAGCAACCTCCTTGCAGTGATGAGACTATAGGATAGGAAGCATCACTTAACCCTTGTACCCCCCTTATATTTTTTGCCTGTTACACTCCCTCATCCAGCAGCTGGATATTGATATTAATAAGTTATTTTTTATATTCATAATAATAATAATTATGATTATCCATAATCACTTATCCATTGGTAACTTCATCCCTCATACCTCATATCAACATTTCATGCTTACTCAGAATTTTAACCCCTCAAATGCCAGTTTACTGTACTTACTGTACAATCAAATTTACAGTAGAAAAGACAAAATATGATTTTTTTGCCTTCCCATCAATGCCACCTGGATATCCCCCTGTGGGATTATTTTAGCCTTGGATTTGTCACATTTTTCGCGGAGGAATTATTTTCTTACTTATTTCATCTTTTGAGAATTGCAATCCTTATTATCCATCCATATTTTTTGCCTCTCGCGCATGCGCCAGATATTGATCGATAAACGATGAAACGCGCCGGCTCTGTGACACGGAAGTCCACAGGAAGTATCTGGAAGACGACCCGGATGTTGTTCATGAGCGATGTTTGACATCCGGGTGACTGGCCTGTGATGACCTGCTCCTCAGAGCAGCACAGTGCGCCCAAGACAGGCAGACATCCGCAGCGGCCCCTACAGCAACATTAGCCGAGAAAGAGCCTCGTTTCACGGCATTGGATTGACTGTGCATCGGTGCTTTGAGCGCACCTCAAACCGGGAGCTCTAGAAAGCTCCTACAACTACAGAACACGACGATATTAGAGATCTAGAGTCAATTTTCGACGCCGAATCCGGCCATGCCATTGGCGAGTCTCTTCGACGAACGAGCGTGGAGATACCGACGTACTTTCAATGAAGGTAACTTTCAGAAAAAATCATGAAAATGCCAATTTTCGACTGCCAGCTAATTTTCACAAAAAACATAAGCTAGCTTCATTGATCCATCAATCTTGGTCTAAAGGCTTCAAATCAGTAGTTTGCACTGGAAAATCCGGGTTCCCAGGTCATGTGACATGTTGCTATGTCCAAAAGTTGCTACGACCACTGTACTGTTTATTTCATGTTAAACTGCATGCAATTGGTTGCGCTGCCAGCACTGATCAAATACGGGGGCGGGGGCCAACACAATAGAAGCTACAAATTTGATGTATTGACTCAAGCTGAGAGGTGTAAGATCAGAAACTCCAAGGTTAGATATTAAGGTCAAATTTAAAGGTATTTGGTCCAGGATGCCCGCTGAAAAAAATAAAATAAATTAATTTTGTAAAGATTTCCTGGAGGTCTCAAAAAAGTGGTTTTAATGGTTTTAATACGCCGGCTGCTGGATCTGAGGGGGAACAACGTGAGTATAGCACTTACTTTGTGCCAGGAACACTTTTTTAGGGTGGCGGAAGGGTGAATTACCATAATAAACCAAAAAAAAAATATGGGGAAAATTTCAGGCCTGAATTCCCAAGACTTTTTTTTCCACAGAAAAAAATAAACACAAAGTACACCTTTAGATCCAGCTGCTGGACGAGGGGGGTTTAAGAGATTCTTAATGATCTGAGACCCGTTTCTGGCCTACTTGGACGAGGTTAGGGGAGACGGGTAACTCACCCAGTTGACTTCACATGGACCCCTTGCGTGGGATCCGACGCACATCTCTTGTGAGCACATGAGCACCTTACACGGCTAGTAGCACCATACTGTAACTTTTGAATGTTGATGATATACTGTATGTATGCTTTTTTCTTTTTTTTCTTTATTAAAAAAACACGGATTGACATGTTATCACGTCAATAGCAGGGAAGCGCTGTTTCATAAACACATCAATGGCGGGGATTGGGAAATAGTTAAAGGAGCACTCCACCGTAGAACAATGCTGATTAAATTGCACATGATCTCACACATATCCGAAACCTTTAAACGTTTGGCAGACATTCATTTAGTTTGACACTTATTGAGTTATTTGAATAAGGGTGTGGACCTTTACTCATCCTTCGTTCCCATCTGGCCTGAAGCTTTCACACAGTGTTTGCAGTGGGCGGAAGTTGGGCGGGTACTTCCTTGACAGACAACTCCTTCAGCCAATCCGCGTTGGATCCAGTCAAACCCAAATCCACTCGGGAGAACGCAAAAACACATTTTCCGCCAAGAAACTCCGCTGTTGCATACTCTTGTACTTGTTTAATTGTTGTTATTGAGTCTATTTCTGCAAAAAACTGCACTTTATGGCTGTTTAAACTCGACGAACGTTTGACATTACTCCTCGAGGCGGACAGGCAAGGAGGCAGCCATTATTGTTTTGCTAGTGGCATTCCTGATTGGCCGGTTACGATGTCAAGTACGAGGCGGGTCGCTGATTGGCTCGTCCGCTTTGCAGTTTCTGTAGAAGCCCTCCCAGGGCTTGAGGCCAGACGGGAACGAAGAACGAAATGTGTTCGCGTGACTGGCTGGTTTACCAGGCTACTTGAATTTGACTTGCACTGTAGTTTGAAGACAGACATGAAAAAGACTTGACAAAAGATCTTTGTGTAAATGACTTATACAGTACAGTAGATATACATTTATGACATTTGTTCCACCAGACGACTGAATGTAATTTCTGTTTTATTATTTTTGTGTGCAGTTGAAACTGATGATAGAAATCAAACTAATGATGTTTCAATTTTCTATCCTATTAAAGCCATATTGCACTAAAAAGTCCTAGATAGTTAATTGATACTGGACTCTTGATTTGTTCTGAATTGACTTCTGTTCTACATTTAGACTTGATACATGACATTACTGTAGTGACTTGGACTTGACTTGAGCCTTGTGCCTTAAGACTTGATCTGACATGGGACTCACACCGTTGACTACACCTCTGATTTCAATGGCATGTATCCTGCACTGCAGTTCTTTACTGAGATTGGCACAGCAGAGTAAAAAAGCACATCTAAAATACCTTTAAGCAATATTACACGAGAGGGTGTACTTTACCGTGGTTATTGGCACGATGATGATGGCAAGCCGAGGGCGGTACGCGTCACTGAAGTGCCAATAACTATGGCAAAGTACACCCTTGAGTGTAATATTGCGATTATACAACAGTTGCCAACAAAATACAAGCTATAAACAAAAGGTGTTCATATTTTGGGGCCATTTGCTCTCAAAATAACAAAGTTTTTGCCGAGTGTGTTAGTCCGAGACAATAAATAGTCCCCCTTGAGTCAGCCAGACGTCAGCCAGCCGATATGTTCATCACAAACACCTGTGCAGAAACCAGCATCTAGCTTACATCGTTGATGCAAAATTGTGTTGTTGTTATTTAGGGAAGGGGCCGCTGGAGGAAAATAGGGGAGGGTAATCTTGTTTTAGATTTAGTTTGAGGGAGGGTACACTCTCTTTAATTTGAGTCCAGGGGAGGGGTATACAATTTTGATTAGATAAAAATATATAAACTTTTTGTTTGTGTGTAATGTTTGCTTTTCAGACTTCAACAACTACTGAGTTGCTTCATTTACACCCCTCCTGTCCAAACTGTTTGGTATGTCCCGGTGCATTGTTTCTCTTTGGCGGTCTGATCTGTCGATCTTTGTGCTTGGCCTATCCAGACAGTAGGCGTGTACAGTATCTGGCCAATCAGTGGCGCTTTTCTGGTGATTCCACGGCTGCTGGGCTCTGTTTGCCTCGACGGAGGGCTGGGGTCTTGTACGCACCGCTGGGGTAACCTATACGTTCATACCAGCGAGGCTGCGACAGGCTGGTGTGCATTTGCTGCTTTCTTTCGGGAGCGCGAGCCCCAGAGGTGTCTTTCGTAACGAGTGGCCGACTCATTGTGATACATTAGTTTGATTTGATTGTATAACTTACTGTGTAAGACCACCATCCTGCGGGAGCCCTTACACGTAATTATTGTTGCTGCCTGCTATCATGACGTGGTGATATGTAACAAGTGTCAACCAACCTGTGCTGTGATGCTATGAGCTGTTTTAATTAAAACATATAGCCTATATATATTTTTGTCGATAATAAAGATTCCTATTTTAATATTAAGCTGCTTCTTGGTGTGTGTGCCTTAACGGTGTTGGAGCCTGGCTGTATGTGGTCTCTAGGTGCCACAATATGGATTTCCAGCACGAAAAGTCGAGCAAACAAACAGACATGGCATCACAAAATATATATGGGCTCTATCATTGCGCCAGATAAGTTGTCTAGGAAGTCACGGTAGAGCCGAGTTACGGCTCATCTCCTAAATTACGCTAAGTCTGCAAGGGATATTTATACCACCAGGATGACATATATGTTTCACATAGGGTTGTGTTTTGATTTCGAGATTTTATTTTGCCCAATATTGAAATGTTCTACACTTGCATGTTGTGTTAACATTATTTCTATCTACCTTTCTATCTATTTAGGCTTATTTGGATGCTATTTGTTATCGAAATGTAGCTCAATGGATGCTGGGAGATTTTACATGTGTGGCTTTGTGCCCGTCTGCTGAGGGAGTGAGAGAGAGAGAGAGAGAGGGGGGACAGAGAGTGGAGAGTCCGCCACAATAATATAACCGGCTAACTTTTTTCCATCAGTCATTGACTGCTATTTAACACAAATATTGATATACACAGACTGAAGATGGTTTCACAAGCGAAAATAGCATTATGTAGCACCGGAGGAGGCGGTCGCTCTGATTGGTGACAGTTCTGTTCTATTAAGCGCAAAGGATTATGGGAGTTCATGTTCTTGTGGGTAGCTTGTTACTGTACAGTTAAAAACATGGTTTAGTGATGTTGTGCTCATGTTTTGATTGCATTATGTGGTAAATGGCAATGTTTGTGTGGCCAGGATATGTTTAGTTTTACTATCAATGTAGCCACCATGACTGAGACTGTTAGTGTGTTCGATGACCTCTGGCCGGAGTTCTGCAAATGTTTGGTTAAAAGTAAGATATCTGTGTCAGTCTGCATTCTTCCACGCAAGCTTGCCACAATATTGTTTGGGGAGGGTCAATTAGATTTTTCAGATCGCTTTGGGAGGGTCAAGGAAAAATATATTTTGATCAGGGAAGGGGCACATCTTTTTATTTCAGAGCACACCAAATCCCTCCAGTGACCCCCCTTCTAAATAACGAACGGTCCCTTACTGTTGATGAATGGTTGGAAGAAGAGATAAACAAACAAACCAAAGAGTTGGTGAAACTCACCCTGAATGAGGAAATGAGATCCGTAAAGAGTAGTGGAAATAGCCCGGGGGTGAATAGCAGTCTGATGTTTCTTTAGGGGTCATATAATGACGATATGGGTCGAACACGGGAAGAAAACTGTCTATTTACATGGAGGAAGAGCACGCTGCCATGTGGCCCCGACGGAGCGCATTCAAGGACTGGCTTGGAGTACTACTTCGATAACAACAACGCCTACGACAGTCCAAATCGCTGCAGAGAACACTGGGTGAGTCGTCAGATAATAATTAATGTGAGGAGAGGGCTCCAGGTTAAAAAAAAAACGAAATTCTCCTTTAAGAACGGTCCTTGACCAATCAGATTGCTTGGTCGGAACTCATGTTGTATGTGATTATTCACTTTTACTTATAGAATGCCAGAATTGATCTACACCCACAACACATCAATCGTTTTCAGGTAATTTGTCAAGGCCGATTGGCATGCAAATAGCAGTGTGCAGTGTAGCGAATGAATTAAGTAAAACTTGTCTTTATGCCTCTTCACTTTCCAGATAGCGAACCACAGTGTGACAGCCATGTCAAAGAATTTCAGCTTGGCATGAGGATGATTTTTCGTCACTCTGACAATGTCTGCAAACAACGAAACGTGTATAAAAAACACAAAGGGGGGTACTCAAGCCAAGGGGGGGTCCTGACCAAACTTGTCAGCATTTGACGAGTTGGGAGTGAGAAGGGTTGCCGTATCACAGGTCATGGTACACTATGTATGCCACACGTAAACACATGCTTGTTTACATCTTTCTCAGCCGAGAAGGAGTAGAAGCTACAAGGTAAAGTCATCCATCCTGTAGAGGAGTTTTTGGTGTTATCTGTGTACACTGCATGGCTGTTTGTATGAGTCTTAGCTGTGTCTCTCTGTTTACATCTCGACAACACCCAGACGAATTCTTCAGCCGCCACGGTTGAAATGGCAATAATGAATGTCGACCTCTTGGGTCTTGGTTACTTTTAATCTCTTCATTCTTCAAAATAACACACTGGCCCTCTATCGCTCCTCTCTCCCCCATCACTCCCCTGCCCTCCAGTGCAGAGAAATGCTGGTATTTTTACAACAGAGTGGACAGAGTAAGCCTGGGGATGAATCATGGATGAGATGGCAGATAAGAGTGTGTAACCTCTCTCTTAGGAAAGATGGGACTCAGCCCCACTGGCCCGGCCATCAGCCCAGGAGAAAGAGGGACAAGAGACACAATGCTGTAATAAAACGGTATGTAATAAAAAGCGAAAACGGCTACACGTTACAGTATTACTAGTGCTTATTAAGATATTAGGAAGTTATTATGCCTAGCATCTAAGGCTTAGCTCCTAACCAACCTAACTAGCTTCCCATTAGCCTTTCCCGCAACTGTAACAATACATTATCTTTACCTAGTGTGTGATTCTCTCACTCACTTTGACGGCATGGTGGCTCAGTGGTTAACACTGTTGCCTCACAGCAAGAAGGTCCCGGGTTCGAACCCCAGTCCGTCCCAGGTCCTTTCTGTGTGGAGTTTGCATGTTCTCCCCGTGTCCGTGTGGGTTTTCTCCGGGTGCTCCGGTTTCCTCCCACCATCAAGAAAGACATGTATGTTAGGGTTAATACTCCTGTCAGTGCCCCCTGGCCAAGGTACTGGCAAAAAGAGCTGGAGTTGGTCCCCGGGCGCTGCACAGTGGCTGCCCACTGCTCCTAGTTCTAGGAAGGTTCCTAGTAGAGGATGGGTCAAATGCAGAGGATGAATTTCCCCAAGGGGATAAATAAAGGATAACTTAACTTAACTTATGGAATGTTATCTCGGTGGCGCTGCGCACACGGCGACCCGGCTGAGGGCAGCAGATGGTCTTTTGGAATCTGTACATATTGCAACAAATGTATATGTATTGTATAATATTGAAGTGTGCCTTTATTACTTTTTCAAACTAGTAATAATGTTACAACAATTCTGAAGTGTGCCTTTATTACTATTCTCAAACTAGTAATGATGTTGTAATATCCACTACTGCCTGATGTGAACCAAAGTGCCCTTCTGGGACATGTACTGTATTAAACTGATTGATTGATTGATCTCTGTCTAAGCAGGGGTTAAAGATAGTTTAAGTTAGTTGTTTATTAACTCACAATCTTGGTCTTGATCACCCGCTAGCTCTCCTGGCGTGGGCGCTGGACCTGTGGCGTGGTGCGCTGCCATCTGTAGCTTCACGACATCGGTGTGAGCTTGGACCAGTACCAACTATCGCCGTTCTGGTTTTGCCGTCCAGTAGGTGTCTGAGAATCCCACCGTGATGGCGATGATAACGTCTGATAGCTTGTTATGGAAAATCCATCGGTGTCCAGGTCTAAATGTTCACTGTGGCTTGTGGCTAGTAACTAGCATTGTCCAGCTAGCTACTAGTGGTTTAGATAGTACAGTCAGCCACTCAGATGTCCTCAGTTGTGTTAATCTCAGATGTGCGTGTAGGGTACGGTGGCGCAGTCGGTAGCGCTGTCGCCTCACAGCTAGAAGGTCCTGAGTTCGATTCTCGCCTGGGACGCTGTGGGCGCTGGAGTTGTGACCCCCCCCCATATCTTCAGTGCCTACTGAAGATATGGGGGTGGGCTATCTCGTCGAAAGGGCCTTTCTGTGTGGAGTTTGCATGTTCTCCCCGTGTCCCCCAGGGGGTTCCTCCGTACATAACCCCCCACTAAAAACATGCAGAAGATCGTCATCCGACCAGTGACGACAACATCTGAAGTTGGTCCCCGGGCGCTGGAAAGAAAAAGCGACCACTGCTCCTGGCCTGCCCCCTGGAGGAAAGGACAAGCCTGGGTGGGTCAAATACAGAGGACATATTTCACCGGCCACCGTCAGCATGAGTGTGTGTTGTGGCCCAACCCGTTCTCACTCCGAGAGCGTAGCATATTGACGCTTTGTCCCGTCCCTTGTGCGTCGCTTGTTACTAACATGGTACCCTTGAGCGACACATGAAACGACTTGGGCTTTCCGACTAAACTCAATGCAAACCCATGGAAGTAATCTTTGACGCTCATGGCAACTGCTCCCCCATTAGCCTAACTGCTCCCCCGTTAGCCTAACTGCTCCCCCATTAACGTCTGGAGGAGCTAACCTCTCCCAGACCCTAACCCTAAACCTAACCTCTCCCACCCCATGCCTAAACCTAACCTCTCCCAGACCCTAACCCTAACCCTAACCTCTCCCACCCCATGCCTAAACCTAACCTCCCCCAGACCCTAAACCTAACCTCTCCCACCTCCCACGCCTAAACCTAACCTCCCCCCAGACGCTAATGGGCAAGCAGTTGACTAATGGGCGAGCAGTTAGAATGATGGGGGCGCAGTTGCCATAAGCGTCAAAGTTGACTTCTATGGGTTTGCATTGAGTTTAGTCGGAAAGCCCAAGTCGTTTCATGGGTCACTCAAGGGTACCATGTTAGTAACAAGTGGCGCATAAGGGACGGGACAAAGCGTCAATATGCTACGTGGTCGGAGTGAGAACGTGTTGCAACCGTGGCCGCATGCATGTGTTGAAGTGTTCGTGTGATAATAAAGACGGGCTTGTCCGTCTGAAATCGTGTTTAAATCGTGTTTTTTCTTCTTCTCAATGTTCACGCACACAACTAGCTGCTCCCAGCCAACTGCCTGTGTTGGTGCAATTTCGGCTCGCCTACCAGATTGGCTCGGGCACGCATTGTGATTGGCTGTACGTCGGGCATGTGGGATTAATGTGGGCAAAATGTCCCACAGTTTAGCAAGCTAAGCTACTGATGTTATCAGACATTTGGGAACATTAAAATATGAATCATACAAACATGTAATGATCATGATTCAAGTGTTACGGGACCATTTCTCATAAACATGAGCCTTTTTTTAAATAAATGTTGTGTGAGTTTAACTTCATCTGTAGTAGTGGACCCGAGCCGAGCACATCCGGTAGGGTGAGCCGATCCTGCAGGCCAAGTAGATCTGGTATTACACCTGCACCTGTGTCTGTGTTGCAGGCTGTATGCACATTGTAAATAGTAGAATACCAACAAGAAAGAAATAACAGACACAAGGGTAAAAATAATTATTTTATTGATCTTTTATTTCATTATAATCCACTATTTTGTTGTTTTATTGAGCTCTTAGTGATCTGAAGAGAAAGTGGTAGTACAGTATCTCTTTAAGAGACAAGCAATGTGATTTCATGTTATCGCGAGACTAACAGCCAATGTACACCAGGTTACGGCTGCGTTGCCGATCCGGCAAAACTGCCGGATTGACTCTCACCCATGTTAATTGATGGGCGATACATGCGGTACGAAAAAATTATGCACCCGTTCTATTTTTGACGGATCCCGCATACGTCTGACAGATTACATGAGTGCGGGTCTGTTCGCAGCCGTACCGGAGCCGTACCGCATCTGTTCCGGAGGCGGTGTACATTAGCCGTAAGGAAGAGAGTTGAGTATGTGTACATGCCTTGCCTTACGTCTCCATGTTCGGTGGCTTCAGAAAAAGAAAGTAAAAAAAATAATAATTTAGCGCCAGGGAGAATACAGTTGCCAGAAGAGAAAACAAATTCTGTCAAGTTTGTTTTAAGGTTGCAACATCTGCACTGGGTCCAGAGAGACACTTGTCCTGCACTGTTCTCTTGCAGTTACTGTCTGTGTTACTGTATTAGTTTACATGATATGTCTCTGTGTCACTCAGATACATTTGTGTACACTTAGCTATTGTACATGGTGAATAAAGTGATTGTGATTGGGAGAGATGTGTGGAAAGGGGTTACATACGACTTGCACTCTGTATAAAAGTGAGAGGAAATCCGTAGCAATTGATTCCTAATATAAGATGAGATTGGATGAACTTCATTAACCCCTGAGTCTGAGAGGGATGTAATAAGCAATGACTCTGCTGCTATTTTGCATATTCATTGCTTATTTGTTAACATGCACCCCAATTTCCAATGAATCTGCAAAAGAGGCTATTAGGGACATCTCCCTGATATTGAGCTGCAGCACCTTTTGCACACTCTCAACGGTCTCAGTCCTTCTCTAACTTGTCTGTTTCTGTGTATCTACATGTCCTCCTTTGTTATTGGTTTAGACTTAATATAAGTGATATTATCAGGGCTCATGGCTTTTACCTGGATTCACCCCATCAGTGGACTTCAGAAAGTGTCTGTAATGTTTTGCCCATTCAGTGTATTGACATTAGGCAATATTATGGTCAGAGAAGCATAAATTCTGATGGCGGTATTGTAATCGATAGATGCTGTTGATGCACGGTTTATGCAACATAAAATCTATCTTCAATTGATTGTTACTCAGTGCTCATAGCAAATGCGATTTGAGAGCCATTGAAAAGGTGTTGGACTGAAATTGCGCGAGTGCGCGCACACACACACACACTCACTCACTCACAGACACAGGGCCTCTGTGGGAGTGAGGTGTCGATGTATTGACCTCTATACACAGCAAATATGATTACTAAATCAATGAAAATTGATTAAGATCAAGGTGTCATTGTCAGGTCCTCAAGACATCTTTCTGCCCCCCCCCCTCTCTCTCACTCACACACACACACACACACACACACACACACACACACACACACACACACATAAACACCAGCTTGTTGAAAGGAGTTGTAAGGCACCATGCAAAGTGATTAGCAACAGGCAGTTTTCCAATGTTATGCATGTCTGACCACCTACATGCATATCCAGGCACTAGGGGGTATTTTAATCCCATATCTGGCTTTTTGGACAAAGGCATGCCCCCAATTAGCCTGATATTCAGACTTCATCGTCAACTCATAAACTAATTTCCTACATCTCTTCAGGTCTGAGATTGCAGTCACTTCAGAGGTTTTCTATGAGGGGGCGGGCTTCGGTCTTCCCTAACCAATCACTAGAGACCAAGGTGTCCATGGCAACCGGCCGGCACGGCCGGGCAGCCGCAGCAGTCTTGCTCTGCCTGCTGGAGCTGCATCTCTCTGGGCTTCCTGGCTAACTCACCAGTCTAATGGAGTAACACCTGGCTAACACACCAGTCTAATGGAGTAACACCTGGCTAACACACCAGTCTAATGGAGCAACACCTGGCTAACACACCAGTCTGATGGAATAACACGGGTTCCATGTCGCTGTTCCGACCTCTCGCTGTTCCGACCTCCCCTCTCCCAGCCCCCATGCCTAAACCTAACCTCCCCCAGACCCTAACCCAAAACCTAACCTCACCCACCCCCACGCCTAAACTTAACCTCCCCCAGACCCTAACTCAAAACCTAACCTCTCCCACCCCCCACGCCTAAACCTAAGGTCGGCATTGCGGGTGGTCGGCATAGCGGGTGGACACCATAACACGTGGCTAACTCACCAGTCTGAATAATGGACTAATAAAAGATGAGATGACTTGGAAGTGAGCGAGGATGTAGGACTGAAGTGGTAAGTTCTGAAAATATGTCTCATTCCAGCATCGGTTGTACTGCGGTTGTAAAGCGCTAATGTTAGAGCTCGCTAATGCTAATGTTAGCCGAGCACAGCTGCCTTTCATAGACAATATGAACAACCGATACGGTTTAGCTGGAATAAGTAACGAAGGCACACATTTATCTGGCCCACGTACTAGTCACAAACACAAGCTAACGTAGCTAGCTAATGCTAGCCAGCTTCTCCACCGTAGCTATCTACAAAGTCAGCTGACTTTGTATTTTCTCTTTATCGAACGTCTTACACTGCAGTAACTAATAAGACATTTGTTAAAACTAAAATACAAAATCGGCCAACTTTGGCTGCCTAACATTAGTAACTAGCTACAGCGTGGTAGGCTGTGTGTTAAACTGTTATCTGCTTCAGGCAATCTCTGCTTTGGCCACAGCTGTGCCTGTTTCTGTTGTGCACTGACAACAGCATTAGCCAATCAACACCCATGATTGGGGTTTCAACCGGGGGAAAAGCATTTGCACATGGTGATGCCAGAGCAAGAAGAGCCAAATCCACAACTGTGGAGTGGGCGTGGCTTTGAAGGTCTGGAGGCAGGCTAGCTCCCAATAGCTAGCAGGTACAATACAATTTAATATGCTGTTTATGGGACTCGCTAAAACACACCATTCCATGCCTTAGATCCTGTTTTGTTTGACTGAGCTGAGGCATGTTCTCGTTGGCTCGCATTGGGGTCGTCTCATCGTTTTTTAATGACTTTATGCGTTGGGAGTAACTAACCCTAAACATGTGATGCCTAAACCCAATGATAAAAAAATAAGAAACTGCACACTCTGGCTTTAGATGTTTTTTCTTTGTGTTTTTGTTTGTTTGTTTGTTTTTTAGATGTACTAGAGATGTGGTAACACTTTATAATAACGTTCAGTAGTAAATCATTTATAAGCTATTAATTAATGATGAACTAATGATGAACTAATCATTTACAAAACATTTGTAGATGATTAATAAGTGCTATGTAAACATATTAAAAACGTGTTGTAAGTCATCTATAAACTTTCAGTAAATCATGAAATGATCATAAATAAAACGTAAATTGTCATAATTAATCAATATACTATGAAGTTTTTATATTCCAACCATTATCTCTATAAACATTTATTAATCATGAACAAATCATTAGTAAATGATCTCCATATACAGTAAGTTGTGGATGTCTCATTGAAGCTGCATTCAGTGATGTTCCGTTTGGAGGAGTCCCCCCTCCCCTCCCCGCATCGTTCACGGGAACGCACACAAGCAAGCTGCCTCTGCAGCGCAGATCCAACATGGCAGCGGTCTGCAAACTGTAAACACAGCAGCAATCTAAGTACAATATCAACCGTGCCACTTTCCAGCCACCTACTGAAATTAAATCAGAGACGATACTGTGGCGATTCTGGTTTTTAGAGTGATGTTGATGTCTGACTAGGAACTGAAGTGCATGTGTAACCCTTTTATCAATATGTAATATTTATTACTATTTATTATGTGACTCCGGTTACACTAGGAGTGTGAAATAAATCTGGACCAGTCAGAAGAACTAGGACGGAAGGAGCCTGAGTTTGAATACCAATAATGATTTTATCAAAAAATAAGATATGGCAATTTAATACAAAACAGATATAAAATACATTGTATGAAAAATAACAAACTATAAATAATAAGGGTGTGCACACAAAATAAATGTCGGGCCCAATAAGGTGATGTGTGTGTGTGGGGGGTTGTCCCGGGCAAAGTCTCTTGAATGGACTGTGTGTGTGTGGGGGGTACTCGCGTATCTCCTACCGCACCAGATGTATGGGATTTTGTGTGTGTGAGTTCGTTCAGGTTCTCTGGGTATGGCTCGCCACCAGTCGACTGGAAGATCTGGGTGTCTCGTTCTGGAAGTGGATTGTCCTAAGGGCCAAAACCTGACCTATAAACAAGGCCACAGATTCCTAGGAATTACTTTTCAGTTCAGTTCAATTACTAGAATAAATAAATAAGCATAGTATCACAATACTACCTTAAATTCAAGTAAAGTTCAAAGTTCTCAGATTAGTTGTACAACAAAATCTCAATTATCTTTTAGTTTTCCATTTCAAAGAACTAAGTTATATTAATAACCATCAGGAAACAAAATACAATTGACAGCAAAATAACATAAGGCAAAAATAAATGTGTATAAAGTCTAAAGTGCAATTCAATTGAATCCCCACAGAAATGTGGCTACAGTAAATAACAAGAGGCATTAGGACACGTGCGTTTTCATTTCTCTTTGTACCAGAGGCCTACAGGCACAATGGAGAAATGCACTAAAAATTAGCCCCAGCTATCATCATAAACCAGTGACTTAGCACAAGCACAATAAACATGACATTCAGGACCATACTCACTGACAAAACAATGTCAGTAAGTCAGTAACTCCATATACAAAAGCCTCCCTCCAAAACGAAATGCTAAAATCAATAAAAAGCTTCATAGTAGTCAAATAGATTCACTCTGTTAGCATTTTGGCCAGGCGGAGATCGCTTTTCCCATCCAACTCAATGCAATTGCCCCGTTAGCTTGGCGGCTAACTAACGTTAGCATTAACGTTAGCCTATATAGCTGCTAATAACTCACCGGAGCTCAAGTTGTTTTCATAGTTTCAAACGGGCTCATCAGCAACGCAGCATCACCATTCAGCCTGTTTGATGTTACAACAAGTTAGGAATCATTGTTTATGATGGAATGACTTTGCATTAAGGTGAGATTGCTTAAGTTCGTTTTTCCTCTTACCAAGTGGGTGAAAGAGCTGCGAGTGCCCTGAGTGTCAACAGCAAGCAAAGGGGAGATCGCAATGAGTGGGGAACAGATAAACCGCGAGGGACCAGGAAGTGTCTACCTCTGCTAATCGGTCATTGGTTGCTGCGGCCTATCTAAGAGTTCACTGATTGAACAAGTGAAATGCCAGTCAAACGAAAACAAATAAAATTAACCCCTTGTTCACTGACAGACAATAATGTGTTTGTATTATGTCAATCCATTTATGATGTAAATCTAGTGAAAGGGATTTCTATGTTAAGTCATTATTTATCCAAGCTGTTGTATTGATGGATTATATACCTGGGTTACACCCTCCCCCCTTGAACTCATGCACGTCCCGTCGCATGGGAGTCGCTGTGCGGTCACTATCGGAAGGGGTGATATAACGTGGAATTCAGTGTCTCGACTCTCACTTAAGGCATCAGCGAAAGCTGTAGTCAAACCATGAAACAAGGACTGCACAATTAGCCATCAGTGGGCTTCCAGATTTTGCATACTGGAGTCGGCTAGGCTGTTCTCTATTTCTGGTTGATCGTCTGACAGGACTAACATGTTCTTGGCTATCAGTTTGGGGCGTACTCGTCCCCTCAACATCACCAAACGTATTTAGAGTATCTGGGAGTGTCTCAGTTTGTGTTTCAGGTATGTCAATTTCAGGTAAGACATTTTCAGGTAAGTCATTTTCAGATAAGACATTTTCAGGTAAGTCATTTTCAGATAAGACATTTTCAGGTAAGACATTTTCAGGTAAGTCATTTTCAGGTAAGTCATTTTCAGTAGGTATTACTCTGTTGGTAAGTAAGGACTCAGTGTCACCCTGATAGCTGTCAGGCTCGCGAAGTGTCAAGGGACTATCAGAAGTATCATCAAGCATGTCAGGTGGTTGGTCAGTTTCGGGAGTGCAATCAACATTTTGAGCATTTGCAGGACTCTCAACGGGGTTATTGCCTGGAGGTCCAGGATGCTGTGTATCCTGCACAGTAGACGTAGTTGGATCAGGTGGCTCTATACTCTCATGGACAGTTGGAACCTCAGCTGCTGGAGGTTCACTCCTCCAGTAAACTGGGATGATCTCATCCTCCTCTTCAGAGAAGTGATCTGCATCTGAAGCAGGATTTGCACGGGTTCCTGGCCGGCGCCTTGTGGGCTGTTGAACAGGCTCACTGCTTTCCTCCGCAGCTAAGTATCCACATGGAAGCAGTAAGTCCCTATGCAGTGTTCTTAGAGGACCGCCCTTGTTTTCCGGTTTGACGGTATAGACCGGAAGGGTCCCGGCTCTTTTCACCACTACATGGACAGTTGACTCCCATTTATCGGAAATCTTGTGCTTTCCCCGAATACGGACGTTCCTGACCAGTACTCGGTCACCAGCTTCCAAGTCCGAGGCAGTAACACGCCTGTCATATCTTGTTTTATTCTTGTGTGCTATTTTAGCAGCATTGTTGGTGGCTATCTTGTAGCTCTCTTCAAGACGTGACTTCAGGCCTAGCACATATTGGGAGTGTGAAGTGTGCTGACCCCCTTGTACTGGCAATCCAAATGCCAGGTCAACCGGCAGGCGAGGCTGACGCCCAAACATCAGTTCGTATGGCGTGAAACCTGTCACCTCATTCCTGGTGCAATTGTAGGCGTGGACCAGGGGTTTCACGAAATCACGCCATCGAGACTTTTCTTGGCCTTGTAGTGTACCGAGCATGTCTAGCAGGGTGCGATTAAATCGCTCAACAGGGTTGCCCCTAGGATGGTATGGGGTTGTTCTCCCTTTGCGTATACCAGCCACTTCACAGAGCTCCTTAATTGTGCGGGATTCGAAATCTGGCCCCTGATCACTATGTAGTCTTTCTGGGATGCCATAGTGCACAACAAAATTCTCCCACAGACACTTCTGGTTAGGTGTTGGGATGGCAACAGCAAATTTTGTAAAGTGATCTGTGATCACAAGAATGTCTTTGGTCCCACTGGTGTCGGGTTCAAGGGAGAGGAAATCCATACATAGCAGCTCAAGAGGTCTTGTGGTGTTAATGTTGACCAGAGGTGCAGCTCTCTCAGGCAGTGCCTTCCTCCGTACACACCTGCCGCAGGTTTTCACCTTCCTCTCCACATCCAATGCCATCTTCGGCCAGTAGAACCTAGTCCTTACAAGATCCAATGTGCGGTCAATCCCCATGTGACCAACATGGTCATGCAGGCTGGTCAAGACTGTGTCACGAAGCTCAGCTGGCAGTATGAGCTGGTAGGATGTCTGAGACCCTATTTGACGTCGCCTGTATAAGATGCCGTTGAGGAGCTCAAGGCGATTTAACTCCCTCAGCAGAAGTGGAAGATCAGGGAGTTCGCTCCTCAAGGTGGGAGGTGGTTTGTCTCCACTCTCAATCTGAGAAATGACATGCTTTATACACTGATCAGCTCTTTGTTTGTCTGTCAACTCTGCCTCAGTCAGATGGGGAATAACAGGCAATCCTCCAAGCTTATCTTCCTGACCATAGCTGTCAGGCACAGCATCAGTGGAGAGGGCAAGGGTTTCAACTAAAGTAACACCACCATCACAACTCTGGTCACTTTGACAGACACTGTAGACGAGCTGCCTCTCACAGATTGCTTGTACAACAGCTTGATCTACTGCATCAATGTTTTCTGGGTCAGAGAGATGATCCTGAGTGAACTGACATATGCGTTCTCTCTCTTTTTGAGACTTTAGATAATCCGACAGTTCCCCGTGAGGCCTGCGGGACAATCCATCCGCATCAGCATTTTGTTTTCCAGGACGGTACAGGAGCTTGAATGAGAACGTGGATAATGCTGCCAGCCACCTGTAGCTTGTCGCATCTAGTTTTGCTGAGGTCAATATATATGTTAGCGGGTTGCTATCGGTAACAACAGTGAAATGGTTACCGTAAAGATAATCACTAAACTTTTCGGTCACTGACCACTTGAGCGCCAAGAATTCCAGTTTGTGTGCTGGGTAGCGGTTTTCACTGCGCGACAGGCCCCTGCTTGCATATGCTATGACTCAAAGCTGACCCTCCTGCTCCTGATACAAGACAGCCCCGAGCCCAGTGGTGCTAGCGTCAGTGTGGAGCACGTAGGGCTTCTGAGAATCCGCAAAACCGAGCACTGGAGCAGTGGTTAGTTTTTGTACAACTAGTTCAAATGCCAGCTGGCAGGCTGGTGACCAGCGGCCTCCAAAGGGCTCTTTTGGGTTGTGGTATTGCTCTTTCTCTCTCGGGCTAAATCTCTTGTGGAGAGGTGGGTAACCGGACGTTAAATCATGGAGGGGCTTCACGATGCTAGAGTAGCCTTTAACGAACCTCCTATAATACCCAGCAAACCCGAGGAAAGATCTCAATTCGCGCAAGTTCTCAGGGACTGGCCAAGTCTCAAGGGCAGCGATTTTCTCCGGATCGGTTTCAACTCCATTTCTGGAAACCACATGCCCCAAATAGCGGACTGATGTCTGGAAGAACATGCACTTTTCAGGGGATAGCTTCAACCCGAACTCTTTAAGGCGAGTGAGCACGTTCATCAGTCTTTCCTCGTGTTCCTCTAGAGTTTTTGAGAACACTATCAAATCGTCAAGAAAGACCAATACCTCCTTTAAGTGCATGTTCCCCACACATTTTTGCATTAATCTTTGGAACGTACCAGGCGCATTTGTCACACCTTGTGGCATTCGGTTAAATTCCCAGAAGCCGAGAGGACATACAAAAGCAGTTTTAGGTTTGTCTGCCTCCTCGACTTCAATCTGATAGTAACCAGATTTCAAATCAAGGACGGAAAACCACTGTGAACCCGAGAGTGCGGAGAACGTATCCTCTAACTTTGGGAGAGCATACGCATCTTTTATTGTCTGTAGATTCAGCTTTCTGTAGTCTATGCACAACCGTACTTGGCCGTTCTTCTTTTTGACCACCACGATCGGTGACGAAAATGGTGACTCTGACTCTCTGATTATTCCTGTGTCAAGCAGCTCTTGAATGTGTTTGCGGACAGCCTCAATATCATGTGGATGAATTGGACGAGCACGCTGTTTGAAAGGTGTTTCATCAGAGAGGTTGATGTGATGCGTCACTTTGTCTGTGCGGCCAAAATCCAGGTCGTGCTGCGCAAACACTTCAGGTATGCTGTCCAGCTGCTGTTTGATGCGTTCTTTCCACTCGGATGGAATCGAGGTCTCTCCAAAGTTATACTCCAGGTTTGTCTTCTGGGATGGTGCAGTCTCTGGTGAGTTGACTACACTGTGTTCATGTGACAAAATGCTCTGGTATGCACTGATTTCTGCAATCTCACACTTTGCAGGAAGGACAATATCATGGTCAGATTCATTACTGATGACTACTGGTAACTTATAAGGCCGCCGCTGAGGAAAGTCGACTAAGCCAGTTTTCACCAGTAAGCCACCAGGTAAGGAAGAAGAAAATGGATGCTCAAGGACAACAGACTTCTCGTGCTGAAAACCATTGGTTACAATGACTCCCTCAACTACTACACTCTCACCAGCTGGTATGACTTCAGAATTCCTGCCTTGCATTTTTACCATGCCATGATGACTATTGCTAGTCTGTCTTTGTCGGAGCTGGAGCACTTTGACTACTGCTCGGTAACCATGTGGAATGGGCTGAGGGTGTGTCAATTGTGTGTCAGAGTAGATGTCATATAATACATCAAGTGTATTGGTGCCTATTAACACGAGAGACTGTGAGGTGGCTCGAAAGTCAGGGACAACTAAAGCAAGTTTATGCACATCTATAGATGCTCCTAGAAACTCCTTTGGGAAACTAAGTGTCATCTCTATGTAGCCCAAGTAGGGCACAGTTTGACCGTTAGCCCCTTCTACCTCTAAGAGATCATGCAACGGTTTAATCTCCTGCTCTGAAAAGTGTTGTTGATAAAATGACCGGGGAACTGTTGTGACTTGAGAACCCGTGTCAAGCAGGCAGTTAACCTGTTCACCTTTAATGATCACTTGAGATGTACTCTTTGTACCAACCAACCCCCTTGGAAGCTTAAAAGGGTGGGTTCTATTAAAATGTTCAAAACTTGCACATATTTGAGCTTTGCTATGTACGTCTGAGGGACGTTGCCAACTCTCTTCAGCCCCCGTTTGTCCCACAACAGGAACTGAATCTAGTTTAAAGACGAGTCAGAATGGCTTTGTCTTTCCCACATGTGCTGTTTCTCCTCTAGATGTTTCCTCTTTTCAGCCACCAAAGCAGGGTTTGGAGCATCAGTGCAAGACGGGGCGATGTGCCCGTCCTCTCCGCAATTAAAGCAGTACCAGGGCCTGGGTTTGTACATCTGCTTCTTCTTCATTTGTCTTTGCATGTCTGTATTTACAAAGTCTGGTTTTGTTGCTCTGCGCTGAAATTTCCCAGTAGCTCCCTTATTGTCAGACCCCTTTGTCTTTGTCTGAGCTATGAAAGAGGTTAACTGACTCTGTAGGCTAGCCACCTGCTTCCTAAGCTCATCTATGGCGTTGGGATTGACCTCTGGCTTGTCCTTTGACTCCACACAGGCGCATGCACTCTGGGACTGAAGTTGGACTCTTGGTCTTGTAGAACCAATGTGCTTCTTCATACGGCTAGCTTTTGCTGCTTGTCGGTCCTCTTCAGTGCGTAGCATCAGCAGGAGGTCTGCGAATGAAGGTGGGGCGCGTTTGTTTTGCTCGAGTTGCAGGCTAGACAGTAAAGCATTGTCCCAGCACCCCCTACAGAACTGCTTAACAAGATGCCTGCTCACTTCTCCAGGTGCAACTCCTCCTCTTCTTGCGGCTAGGTTTAGTGCTAGCTGCAGCCGATGAAGATATGTACTGTAGATGGTTTCTCACCCGGATCTTGGAGGGTGTTCATGAATTGAGCAAAAAGCTCCTCTCCATCCTCCACAGTGCCAAAAGCTGAGTCTAGCAGCTGCAGATAGGCTGCCGGAGGAGAGTCTGGACGTAGCCCCTTAACAACGTCAGCTGCAGGTGATAGCAAACTCTCAAGGATCCTTCTGGATATTTGAAGGTGAGACATGCTGGGATCATTTAGGAGCAGTTCAATGTGGGAACGCCAAGTGTCATAGTCAGTCTCATTATTAGGTCTGGGAGTCTTTCCAGAGAAAGAGCGGAGTCTTACTGGAGTTTGCATGTGTGAACCAATATCCTCCCTCCTTACAATATGCTCAACCACGACCTTCTGAATCTCTGGTGGGTTCACATCTCTTAGTGAAAGAGATGGAGTACTCTTTACATTAGTATTCAACGCTGAGGAAGTGAGATCTAATGCGTTGTTGCTCTGAGGAGGAGCTGAGGATGAAATGCGGAGCTCTGGTTTCTCAACAGGGGTCTCAACCAGTAGAGGGGGGGTTCCCTCTTTTACTTGTTGTATAGTCTCAATATCATTGCTAATCTGCGCCATCATTTCTTTCAGCACCTCCTCATAGCTTTTACCACTTTGCTTTGCCAAGTCCTGTAACTCAGCTAAGTACGTCTTGGTACAACTACTGCCTTTCTTAGTAGTGTAAACACTGCTTAGAGTTCTAATAAAGTACACCATGTTGGGTTCATCTTGCTGTGTGTACTTATATGGCAGCAGTGGCTCTAATTGCTCT
Source organism: Poromitra crassiceps (assembly GCF_964638095.1). Classification (NCBI taxonomy): domain Eukaryota; kingdom Metazoa; phylum Chordata; class Actinopteri; order Beryciformes; family Melamphaidae; genus Poromitra; species Poromitra crassiceps. Next base: position 51,053,419 of record NC_139624.1, read on the forward strand.
ACTGATGAGCCGTGTGAATACTCAACGATCAGGTTTTGGTAAAAGTCAGAGGACGAATCATCAATCAGAACGCTTTTGTGGACTTCACCATACTTCTTGAGGAAATCTAACACCTCATCTGCATTTCCTACCTCGGATACCCCACTCACAATAACCGTATTTGGAATCTTAACACCCGACTGTTGTATAAAATACATATTGCGTATTAATTCAGTACTGATATTCAATTAAACAGGCTCCTTGGCTGGCTCGCCAATTATGTAACCCTTTTATCAATATGTAATATTTATTACTATTTATTATGTGACTCCGGTTACACTAGGAGTGTGAAATAAATCTGGACCAGTCAGAAGAACTAGGACGGAAGGAGCCTGAGTTTGAATACCAATAATGATTTTATCAAAAAATAAGATATGGCAATTTAATACAAAACAGATATAAAATACATTGTATGAAAAATAACAAACTATAAATAATAAGGGTGTGCACACAAAATAAATGTCGGGCCCAATAAGGTGATGTGTGTGTGTGGGGGGTTGTCCCGGGCAAAGTCTCTTGAATGGACTGTGTGTGTGTGGGGGGTACTCGCGTATCTCCTACCGCACCAGATGTATGGGATTTTGTGTGTGTGAGTTCGTTCAGGTTCTCTGGGTATGGCTCGCCACCAGTCGACTGGAAGATCTGGGTGTCTCGTTCTGGAAGTGGATTGTCCTAAGGGCCAAAACCTGACCTATAAACAAGGCCACAGATTCCTAGGAATTACTTTTCAGTTCAGTTCAATTACTAGAATAAATAAATAAGCATAGTATCACAATACTACCTTAAATTCAAGTAAAGTTCAAAGTTCTCAGATTAGTTGTACAACAAAATCTCAATTATCTTTTAGTTTTCCATTTCAAAGAACTAAGTTATATTAATAACCATCAGGAAACAAAATACAATTGACAGCAAAATAACATAAGGCAAAAATAAATGTGTATAAAGTCTAAAGTGCAATTCAATTGAATCCCCACAGAAATGTGGCTACAGTAAATAACAAGAGGCATTAGGACACCTGCGTTTTCATTTCTCTTTGTACCAGAGGCCTACAGGCACAATGGAGAAATGCACTAAAAATTAGCCCCAGCTATCATCATAAACCAGTGACTTAGCACAAGCACAATAAACATGACATTCAGGACCATACTCACTGACAAAACAATGTCAGTAAGTCAGTAACTCCATATACAAAAGCCTCCCTCCAAAACGAAATGCTAAAATCAATAAAAAGCTTCATAGTAGTCAAATAGATTCACTCTGTTAGCATTTTGGCCAGGCGGAGATCGCTTTTCCCATCCAACTCAATGCAATTGCCCCGTTAGCTTGGCGGCTAACTAACGTTAGCATTAACGTTAGCCTATATAGCTGCTAATAACTCACCGGAGTTCAAGTTGTTTTCATAGTTTCAAACGGGCTCATCAGCAACGCAGCGTCACCATTCAGCCTGTTTGATGTTACAACAAGTTAGGAATCATTGTTTATGATGGAATGACTTTGCATTAAGGTGAGATTGCTTAAGTTCGTTTTTCCTCTTACCAAGTGGGCGAAAGAGCTGCGACTGCCCTGAGTGTCAACAGCAAGCAAAGGGGAGATCGCAATGAGTGGGGAACAGATAAACCGCGAGGGACCAGGAAGTGTCTACCTCTGCTAATCGGTCATTGGTTGCTGCGGCCTATCTAAGAGTTCACTGATTGAACAAGTGAAATGCCAGTCAAACGAAAACAAATAAAATTAACCCCTTGTTCACTGACAGACAATAATGTGTTTGTATTATGTCAATCCATTTATGATGTAAATCTAGTGAAAGGGATTTCTATGTTAAGTCATTATTTATCCAAGCTGTTGTATTGATGGATTATATACCTGGGTTACACATGCATGTTTCCAGCTGGAACTGTGTTGTTGTGCTCATGACTGACGTCCATGCTGAGAGTTGCTGGGAAGCTGTGAATTATTAAGCCTGTACCAAAGTAAGTCTCCTGCCTCCTTGACTCTGACAGGGGTTGCTAACACCCGCATGGTAACTTTAGTATGATTATGGTGTTTGCTAATAAAAATGTGTCCTAATGGCTAACTTAGATCGATAGCTGGCCACGGCTAGCGTAGCTAGGTTAGCGTTAGCCGAGCTAGCCATCAGGAGGAGTAGATAAACACCACTGTCAAACCAAGCTAGTATTACAGCAGTTTTTGCAAACATGTCTAGAGCAAAGCCAATTAGTTATTTATTGCGAGCAAGTTATTAGAATGGGACTCGCTAAAATGGCAGAAAGCAGCAGTTAGCGTCCCTCGCCATTCAGAGAAATCTGAATAGTTTACACAAACGCACCTTTTTTCGCTCAATCTTGTGGCCGCGAAAATATTTTGTTTCAGAAATAAATGCTTGCTTGTGTGCCTTGCTACAGTGAGACGGTAGTCTCCTCCATCTGCCATGACCATTGTAACATCATTTTCTTTATCAGGCAGACGAACCGCTGGCTGTGGTGGCAGGGGAAACAAACACAGGGACGTCCGTCTCAAGATCTGCCTGCCTGTGGAGGGGACTTTGGATGATTTCAACAACCAGTTTCATCGATACAATATGTATTGTACATGTTGCTGAGATACTAAATGAACACCTTTTTCTTTGCTTATTTTCCATTTGTGCACTTCTAGTTTATAAGTCATCATCTGTAAATATATCCGTACAGTATGGTGTCCTATAATTTGACAACAAAGCTATATGGAGAATATGTAGGCTTTCTCCTAAGGTTTAGAGACACTGACACTGTTTTATTGTTGTAATTATTGTGTTTTCAATTTGTAAATCATGGTTCCACACATTTTCGATTGAAAAAAGTATTTATTTCCCCCCAGACCTTGATTTTCTGGTATATTACCCCTTTTTGTAATTGGAATGCTGTATTTTAATGATCCAATAAAAAAAAACATTTAGTAAAAGCTGCACAATATAGATGTATTCTGCTGGGGCCTGGGGTCCATTAATCATTTGTAACAGGTGAGGAAGATCTACAGATTATATGTAACACATTTATGAGTGATGAATTGTTTACACTTTAGATTAGGGGATAAAGAAAGCTTTATAAATGATTTGTATACATGTACAAATCATTTGTAACCGTTGAGGAAGAACTACAGATGATATGTAACACATTTATGAGTGATGAATTGTTTACACTTTAGATTAGGGGATAAATAAAGCTTTATAAATGATTTGTATACATGTACAAATCATTTGTAACCGTTTAGGAAGATCTACAGATTATATGTAACACATTTATGAGTGATGAATTGTTTACACTTTAGATTAGGGGATACAGAAAGCTTTATAAATGATTTGTATACATGTACAAATCATTTGTAACCGTTGAGGAAGCGTTATAAGTGAGTTGTAAATTATTTAGACATCATTTATTACAGTTGGGCAAAACTTTGTAGTTTGTGCTGCAGTGCTTCTAAGTGCTGACTGCTTCGGTCGGCCTGGGGATACATGGAGTCAGTCCCTGTTCACCCGCATGGGAGAAGCTTCATTAACAGGTCATAACCGGTACAGTATCATTGTTTTGAGGCTTTTAACAGGCTACCTTACAAGTAATTAATGAGACATCCACAAATTATATGCAGATCATTTACTAATGATTTGTTCATCATTTGTTCATGATTAACAAATGTGTAAGTGGTGAGATACTGATAAACAGAAGTTGCAATATAAAAACTGACTTAGAAGTGATTTATAATCTATCAACTAATTACTTTTAAATAATTTACTAATGATTTGCTCATCATTTGTTCATAATTAATAAATGTTTATAGAGATAATGGTTGGAATATAAAAACTTTGGATAGAATATTTATTAATTATTAACAATTTACTAACGTTTTATTTATGATAATTTCATGATTTACTGAAAGTTTATAGATGACTTACAACACGTTTTTAATATGTTTACTTCAATCAGGAGACTTGATGGATAAACAATGATTTATTATAATGATGATGAATGAATTTTACAGAATATTATGATGAGAAAGTTAGTTAGTCTTTGGAGCTTGACACCACTGGGAGATATCGAGATCGAGCTGGATCAGCTCGAGCAGCACGGCCATATATTACCAGTGGAGTCAGGATACTGGTGCTGGTGAAACCTCTTGATGACTGATGGATCAGGGATTTGGCGGAGACGGGGAGGTGGTGGGTGTGTGTCAGCCAGCAGGATGAGAGAGACTGAATGAGACACAGAAAAGCATATTTATGCACACATCAACCATGTGATAGGCTGCCTAAAGGGGAGTGCCACAACGTGATAGGCTAAAAGTGCAGGTGAGCAAAGGTGTATGAGGTGATGTGTTGCTATTAGGGGTGTCACGATACACTCAGTTCACGATACGATACGTATCACGATACTGGGTTCACGATAACGATACGATACGATACGATTTTAACAATATTTTTTTAAACTTGAATAATGACAATATATGACTGGAAAAGTAGTATTTTATTTGAAATGCACAAATACAAAACATGCTGTTGTGGGAAATTATTATTACAATAACAACTAGAAAAAACATGAGATTGGAGATAAGGCTTATCTTGAAATAGAATGAGTTACACCGTCACTTAGATTTACTTTGAACTAAAAGGTTTCTCAGCAGTATAAATTCTCATTATGCATCTTCAGTTTTTCTTCAAACTCAAACAACAAGACTTTTCTTAATCTATTTTTTATGCATCTTCAGTTTTTCCTGTCAAGTAAACAGTTTTGCCAGAAACTCAATTGAATGGTTTCTCTCCTGTATAACTTCTCATGTGTCTCTTCAGAGACTTGTTCAACTGAACTACTTTCCACACATTGAACTTCAACAAACAAAGACGTTTCTTAGTCTATTTTTTGAAAAAAAAAAAAAAAAAAAAAAAAATTTTTTTTTTGCGATATGAGATTTCATCTCAACGATACATATCGTGACGTTTTACTATCGCGAAATTTCGTGGGACGATATATTGTGACACCCCTAGTTGCTATGCTATTGGCTTATGGGAAACTAGGAGGAAACCACTGATTATTCAATTATCACCAGGAAGCTGACAGGTTACCAGGTGTTGTGCTCGTTATTGGGATTAAATTTGGTTGGGTAAAATAAAATATTAATAATCCGAAAATTATTAACTCATTGAGTGCCATGGACGGACATGTTCGTCATTTCAAATAGTAACGTAGAGTGCCAAGGACGGACATGTTCGTCAATTGCGTTTTTTGACGGTGGGGCGTCGATCAAAGCCTTCTGCCTCTCCTGTACAAATATTATAGCTATTGGAGGTCTATAACCTATTTTACAGAACCCTTAGGTGGCGACAGT